>NW_022280101.1:1881210-1886894 GCF_004355925.1 Anarrhichthys ocellatus | reverse complement strand
GTGTGTGTGTGTGTGTGTGTGTGTGTGTGTGTGTGTGTGTGTGTGTGTGAGATGCTCTGCGCTGTCCTGAGGCCAGAGAGGCCCCCCCTCCAACTAGGTCACCACTAATAGGACATCAGATGGCTGATGGGAAAGAGAGAGAGAAAATAAGAGATGTAATGAGGAGGATGTGATGAAGAGGGAGTAGTGGAAGGGAAAGTAAGGGTGTGTGTGTGTGTGTGTGTGGAGGCCCTGTCTCTACATAAGGAGTCCCACTATATCTGACCTGGACCTCTTTAAAAATATATCTACACATTAGAGGTGAAAGTTATCCGTTTGTGTTGTGGTTTGTGTGTGTGTGTGTGTGTGTGTGTGTGTCAGAGACAGACACACATTGGTGTCAGTGTGTTTCTTGTCAACCTCGGGCATGAATGAATTAGACCTGACCTACATCTTGCTCCAGCACACACACACACATATATCAGTGTCTTTTTATACTGTCCCTGCTGTATTATGTACTCGTACAGTATACATGTTGCAGACATAAATGAACAACTCACATTTGGTTACACACATACTGATGCTCATTTTCAGATCGCTTTGCCGTTCTGATTGTTTCCTTTAGCCAAACATGGATATCATATAGTGACTAAGACGTTAAAGTGGATTAATTAGGGTTAGTAAGTGAATGTGCATTTGTTTCTTTTGTTGAATAAATTCTTCTCTGAGTAAATTAATGTTCTAATTCGATGCACTAATACTTTTATATAGTGTATATATATAGTGCTATTATGCCAGTGTGCAAAACAATTAATAATCCCCTGTTCCCAGGGGATTATGGGTAACCCCCAATATGCACTGTTGATACATAAAGACAACAATAAGCTTAAGAAAAATACAAGTAGCATGTTGGGTCTTGGTTTTGCTCATGTGTGTACTTCATCCCTTGTATTGATTGTCTGCCACTACTGTTTCTTCTTCTGCGTCTATGAGAATAAAATGGTGGCACCGGTGTGACCCCGTCCTAAATCTGTCTCCCCTCTCCCTGCAGTCAGCAGACAAGGAGCGAGCCCTGGAGGAGACAAAGAGCTACACCACCCAGTCTCTGGCCAGCGTCGCCTACCTCATCAACACGCTGGCCAACAATGTGCTGCAGATGCTGGACATCCAGGCCTCGCAGCTCCGCCGCATGGAAAGCTCCATCAACCACATTTCACAGGTCTGGTGGGAACACAAGAGGACCCTCAGCTTTGGTTCATTTTGATTTATTTTGATACTGCACAGAGACTTCTCCAAACCCCTCGGTTATAGAAATTCTAAAAATCGCAGTCAGTCTAAAAATCAGTTTTTCTTCTTTATGATAAATTGGAAATCAGGATTTCTTCCCACCATCAACACTTCATAGACAAATAAGAAATCTCATTTTAATTTCACCCGCCCACATTGCCTTGATCACAGGTGTCTACAGGCCCACTGATGCTGAAGAATATTGTGTCATTGATAAACAACTTTCTTTTTAAACCTTAGATATGTATGTCAGCATGCACGAATCACTGGCACGGACACAGTGTAGGTCTGTTATTCACAGTGAGAGTACTCATGAAAGCACACACAATATGTATAATCATGTATGCATGCAGTCTCACTTATGTTCTTCGCGTCATGCCGAGTGTAGCATCTCAGGAGGATATTGCACTTACAAAATCCCAAAGCATGCAACAGTGATAAACTGCGGAGGAATATTAACAGCGAAAATCGGCTAGGGTGCAAAAATATGTATTTATAGTTTTCCACTCTGCATTCTGCACACATGAGAGGTTGATGTATGTATTTCATTGGGGTTATGAACTAAGTTATTTCTTGGCCGGCATGAGTGTTAATGAACTATAGCTGAATACATTTGCTGGTGACAGCTGTCGTTATAGCCAGTGAAATCAACGGTCACTGGTTTAAAGCTTTCAGGAGCAGCTAATTATGTAAGTTAAAATTAAAATCTGCAAATTGTCAGATGGATGTGGAGTCAAAAACACTTTTAATTTGACACGGACCATTTTAACACTGAGATACTATTAGAAGCATGTCGACAGAAGGATGAATAAGCAGGTTTCTCAATGAACGAATATAATGAAAACGAGGATAAGGCTATAAACCAGGACACCAGTTTGCATGTTAACATACAGCTAGTTGAGTACATTTACAGTTTGCTTCAGTATGTTGAAGGAGACAGTCTAAGAAGACAAAGAAAAACAAGACTCTTCTTCATGTTTGTCAGTTGCGCGGACGAATAAAACCATCTGTAGGTGTGAAGCATCACCAGTGGTCTGATTACACAACACTCTGCACCCACACTGCGTATCGACGCTCTCTCAAATCTGTTGTCATTGGTATACTTCAATAACACCGCATTGATATTCCTAGAAAAACTCACACATCATCCATACAAAGTCAGCCGACACGTTGCTCAGTGCACTCTGTGTCGAGATTCATTATTTAACACCGACTGTAGGAAAAGAAGAATTTTCATTTATTAAACATTGAAATACACAACCGTCCCTATACGGAGTAGTACTTGAAGGAATACAACTGTGGTTTTCAGTGGTACAGAGGATCCATTCTCCTCCTCAGACCTCTGAATATTCAGTATAATGAGAATAAGCTTTGCATGCAGAAATAATGAGATGCTTCTCTGTGTTATGTTAAGCCAGGAATGTGATTTCACGTCATAATTACTGCTTTCAGTTCAGTGAGACACAGTCGCATCTGTTATGTAGGCGAACGTTTCGGTGCCATGAGGCTCCCTCTCATAAGACTAAAACTGAGATGAGCTTATATAATCCATTTAGCATTTCATGCTGTAGAAATCAGCCAACAATGTGTAAGATGGAGGGGACATACTGTATGTGTGCAGGATGTGTCTTTAAATGTTTGATTTAAACGTAGTGGCCACCTTGCCCCCCATCGATGTTGGTATTCCTGTATGTAATGATTTTTAAGTATAATAATCTACTAATATAGATGTTTTCACAGCTGGAATTCCCTGCTTTGAATGTAAAAACTATCGTGATGGTGACTGTTTCAGAACTGTCACCTTCCTTATCTCACTTGAGTAATAGCTTTTTGTCTTAACTAAAGACAAAAAGCTATATCAACTGATTGCAACATGTAAACACACATTAGTTTTTTGAAAGTTATGTATTGATATAAATCTTAGAAGAGAAGAATCTTTCACTAAATGAATAATTTATAATGCACCACTGAAAATGCAATTAACACTTGTTCTGACTCGAGACCTAAAAAAAAGCAGCTTTTCATACATATTAAAATGTATAGCACCAAAAATATCTGGTGTGAGAGCACAGAACCAGTGTCAAATGTGAAGATTCACTCTCTCTGTCGTTTATCACAGTGAATACATTTGTACTGTAAAGACTTCACTACAGGGAACGTGTGGGCTCCTGAAACTAATTTAGAGTTTCAGTTTTGACAATATGAAACCGTAAGAAGCAATATATTTACTATAGTGAAGTTGATAGTTACATGCAGCACATTTTTTAATCAAAGCTGGTCTCAAACGTCACTTCAATGGCACAACAAGCGTGTATCAAAAGGGAATCAGAGCTGTGTCTCTCAGGAAACGTTCAGAAACCATTCGTACCAAAATGTCATCCTTTATGTGGCCGTAATTTCTCGGCTGTTGAGAAATGTTTGAGCACCTTAAAGATGTAATTTTCCAGTAGAGAGGTCACACTAAAAAGCTCACCTTCGTTTCATTTGATCAAAGTTATGTTTGTAGAAATGATGGTCAGACATTCATGTTTCGACATTTTAATTTGTCCATTACTTTGATTTATGACCAAATACCTGCAAGAATAATGACATTTACCATCAGCCTGAGCTGTACTCTGTGTTTACTGCTAATTAGCTAATGTTAGCATAATAAAACCAACCTGATAAACATACCTGCTGCACATTAGCATGTTAGCAGTCAGTCAGTATTTAGCTCAAAGCACCGCTGTGTCTGACCACAGCCTCACAGAGCTGCTAGCTTGGCTGTAGATTCTTGTTGTTACCGTAAACAGGATTGTGACAATCATGTGATTTCCGGTTGGATAAATCACATATTTGAATTTTCTCTGTTTTTTATTGAATCCATTCTTTTACAGACTGTTGACATTCACAAAGAGAAGGTGGCGAGGCGGGAGATCGGCATCTTGACCACCAATAAGAACACGTCCCGCTCACATAAAATAGTTGCTCCGGCCAATCCAGAGAGACCGGTGCGCTTCATCAGGAAGCCCATCGACTACAACGTGCTAGATGACATTGGACATGGAGTCAAGGTGGGAATAATAATGAAAACAATGATGATGAAAATGATACTTATACATGTTTTCAGCACAAGAACAGATATTTTTAGTCGGTGTGGTACGTTTAACAGATGTGCCACACAGAGCAACGAGACAGCAAAAGACAGAAATGCAGCCATGAAAACAAAGTGCAACATTAAGAAGAAGATGAGTAAAAACTAACCAGCTCAAAGTTGAAGGAATCCCACACTTGCTTGCTTGCTTGCGTGCAGTGTAGTTTAGCGTCTGTGTTTGTCTCACAGAATATGTAGAGTATGCCTTTGCAGTCGTGTAAAATGCCTCTGTGTAGAAGTGGAATTGATTATCTAGTCATTCTGATTTATTTAAGTGCAACTTAACATGTCTTTCTTGTCCTCACTGTTAGAGCTGCATGGTATCATTTCCCTCTGACTCTTTATCTCTTTCTATCTGCCTGTGCTTCGTCTTTATCTGCGTCTGTTTTTAATGTTTGCATGATGCTGTTGCACCGACACTAACCTCTAGACAACTGCTCTCCCCTCTTCTTCCTCCTGTTCCCTTTTGCTTTCATTGATGCATTCAGTGGTTGTTGAGGTTCAAGGTAAGGATGCACAACACATCTGTATATAATACCAGGACAATAGATCTCGTGTGTAACTGAAGGAGGAAAAATAGCCATAGTAAAGCTACATAAAGAAATGCCAGTAATGAACAAAGGGAATGATTGATCCAGTTGGTTGCTAGTTGAAGTGTGTACTGCCTAGTCATTTAAAAAAACAAATAAAAACCTATGTGGTAGTTTGAAAGACATTAGGATCGTGCTCAAATATGTATTTTCCTCAGGTGAATGGCCAGCAGAACATGAAACTAGGAGTGGGCCTGTCCCGGTCCAACCCCCCCACCCAGAAACCGCCCAGCCCTCCGAGGGCAGGCCAGGGCACCTTAGGGTACGTACCCAGCCTGACATACACACTCACACACTCACACACATGTACACGCTCACACACACTCTGACATTTACGCATCTTTTGTCATGTGTTCTCCTGTGTTCATGGTTTTATTTCTAAGTGATTGC
Organism: Anarrhichthys ocellatus; assembly: GCF_004355925.1. Lineage (NCBI taxonomy): Eukaryota > Metazoa > Chordata > Actinopteri > Perciformes > Anarhichadidae > Anarrhichthys > Anarrhichthys ocellatus. Next base: position 1,881,515 of record NW_022280101.1, on the reverse strand, counting down.
GATTCTCGCGTTGTGTTAATATTGGTCCTGAATGTGTGAGTAATGTGAGCATTTTGTATTAAATGTTTTATTTCAAATGCAAATAGAAGATTATGCAGACACAAATCCTCCTTCACAGAGTCCCAGATGTGTCGTTCTTTGAGCTGACGTCCGAAATAAGTGGCGTGCTGCAGTTTGTGTGTGTTTGTCTCTTGTGGGAGGACAGGGGTTCCTGCGGCGAGTTTATTACAGATTAGACCCGGCAGAGGGGGATGACATCACACACACACACACACACACACACACACACACACACACACACACAC
>NW_022280101.1:1838096-1881200 GCF_004355925.1 Anarrhichthys ocellatus | reverse complement strand
CACACACACACACACACACACACACACACACACACACACACACACACTGAAACGTAGTGCTCAGAGGAAGAGGAGTAATGTCATGCGTTGTGAAAGCTTGTTGTGTTCTCAAACATCTAGGTCACCCAGCTGTATCTCTTCCTCCTTCTCTCTACTTATCTTTATCTCCAATTTTGCTTCCTCTCCCAATCTTTTCCCTTTCTGTTTAATTCAGTCTCATCTTCTCCTTCATCTCACTTTTCTCCTCCTTTCTAACCTCTCTCTCTCTCTTTCTCTCTGTCTTCTTCTTCTCTCTCTCTCTCCTCTGACCCAGTGGCCCGTTAGCTCAGGTTACAAGGTTCATTTATTGACATTGTACAAAAACAGGGTTGTGGACCCAAATGCAGTTTGTAGTCCCATATGCTGCAAAAAATAGGCAAAACTGTATTATATAGTGGAGGGTGGAAGATGAGTTAGCTTAGCATCAAGGCTGGAAATGGAGAGAAATAACTAGCCTGGCAAAATGTCCAAAGGTAACAAGATCACCCTCTACTACCAGCACCTCTGTTTTATATATTTACCGCAACATTTAGTTTCACAGACGGGGTATTTTTCAAAGTGTCGAATTATTGCTTGAAAGAATTCTACATCTCATATCTGCGTGACATATTTCAGAACCTAAAATATAAACTTAAAATTCAATACTGCTAAAAGATATGGAGGTAAGCTATAAACTATTACAGCAAGTTATCTATTTATTTAATAATTCATTTGTTGGAGCATTAAATCATTACAATCCTTAATACAGCACTTACAATGTATGTTATATAACTGTGTGTGTGTGGGTGTGAGTGTGTGTGTAGCCAGCTGGTCTAGTGCCACCTAAGCCCTCCTGTTGGTGTGTTCCTTCCTGTTCCCTGTACGTAACCTGCTGATCAGCCGGCTGTTTCTCTACTATAAACCTTCATTAGGTGTCAGGAGCGTTATCCTTCTGAAACTGTCAAAGTAAGAGCTGACGATGTAAGAGAATGAAGCATAGGAATAAATATGTAATTCATAGAATAAGAAGAGAAAGTGTTTTGAGTATGTTGGAAAAAGTAAACAGAAGCAGCTCACTCTTTTGTTGGAACTGAAGCTGTCGTTAACGCGCCAAGTCCCTCAAACACACAGCAGTGTGTTGGCATCCACGCTGCAATCACCAGCTCAAGTCCTTCTGTCGTCACACACACACACACTCCAACAACAACACCCCAGAAACACGCTCACACATCATTCTATATCTGTTCTGTTCTTATGTAGTTCTTGTTTTTGTATTCGCATACTTGTTTTATAATTGAACAAGACAGAAAATGTGATTATTTATTATAGGCTGTATGCACATTATGCCACACAAAGGTGCAACTGGTCATATTGCAGAGTTATAACCATGCTCGTGCTTCTTTCTCCTGCAGTAACCGACATTGTTTGTGTTTATTTTGGGAGTAATTCTAATCAAACTTACTCCTGTTTGTCTTCAGTCTGGTTTCTATTCTGTGATGATGCTCAGTTGTCCTTATTCTCTACAGTTTGTGATGCTGGAGGAGTCATAATCCTCTAAAAATACATCCTGACCTTTTAAACCGTAACCGATTTCTCCACTTCTCTGACAGCAGGGAGGCAAAATCCCAGCCCATACTTAATGTAGAACTATCTTTTAATTACATATGAATCACCATAGGAGCCATGACTTTTTAATGTCATGTTTTATTTAATTGTGACTGACAGTTAATACTAGAATACGCTGTCTACTCGTTGAGCCGGTGCTACAGCATGTTAGAGCTACAGCGCCCTCCTGTGGCTCCTTACCCACCATTACATTATTAAACAGGCTGACTTAACATGATTAAATCTTATTAAAGTAGGAATCTGAATCTGTAATGTCGCCTTTTTCCATCTGCCTCACTTTAAACCAGTGAGGAGATGTGTAAAATTGCTCATGTGAAATGACCAAAAAAGGTTTGTAGTGTTACGCAACAATGGTGCTGCACCTTGTCATTCGTAAATATCTCCCCCATTAACCCCGTCTCCACCCTTACCCCCCTTACATGTACAGGAAGAACTCCCCCTACAGGACACTGGAGCCGGTGCGCCCCCCAGTGGTGCCCAACGATTATGTCTCCAGTCCCACCAGAAACAATATGGCCGTCGGACAGCTTCCTAGTCCGGCCCGCACTGCCACCCTCAACCATCGACCCCGAACATACAGGTAGCCGGGTCGGCGGGTAAACATGGCTGCCAGAATGGGATTTCAGAGCTTTCCCTTCTACTCTAATGCTTTTTTCTATTTTCCACTCTGATGTTGTTTTTGCCTCTTTTGTTCATTTAAAAAAGGCAGATATTTAACACAACTGTATGTCTAGTTTGGGATCACTGATTGTATTTTTGCCGTTCTTCAATGCAATATGAGGTCTTGCTGAAGTTGCACAAACATGCTTTGTTCCAATCTAGACTGACAGATGTGTTGAAGATAATGAAACTACACATCCTCTCAGCGTGCTTTGGTTAATGCTTTTGTTCTTGGCTGATCTCATCACATTTAGCCAGCTAACTGAACATGAGCAACTATTTTGGATTTGTTGGAGGCTCATTTATGTCACAATGCCCAAGAAAAAAGGTCCCCAGACTAACGCTCAGGACTGGTAACTTCAACCACAAGCAGGAGAGATGGGTTGATAAATGGTAATACTGTGTACTGTAATCCTATTAAAGGAAAGTTTTTTGTGCATTTAACTATGAAGCATAAAGACTAAAGAAACAAGATCTAACATGGTATTGTGTGAGCTTTAGTGGTGCTAGTAGGCAGATTTTTTGACGGAGCTAGGCTTTATGCTAAGCTAAGCTAACCAGATGCTATCTGTCGCTTCATATTCAGCGTACAGACATAACAGTAGTAACAATAATAAGATTTGAACCTGTGCTCTCAAGCATCTCTGTGCAATGTTGATGAGTTTTGGACAAGACAGAACATTTTAAAGTGACATTGTAGAATAATAATAATCCGAGCGATTTGCGTTTTTCTCAAATCTTTTCTGACTAGTTCTCTACTTTCTTCTGACTTCATTGCTAAACTTCATCACTAAATCTGCTTCTGTCCCGTGTTTCCTCTGGTTTTATTCAGCAGTGATGCTCAGCGAGTTACTTTAGTTTTGGTTGGTTTGAAATGCAGCATTGTGCTTTGCTAAAATATTTGACATGGTTACTGCAGTGAACACTGACTAGTTGATCATTAACGATCAAAAACATCTTTAACTTTCTTCCTACTTTGCTTAGAACAGACAGAGAAACACTCACAAATAGATGGTACAGATGGTACAATTTACTGACAAACACCATTTCCTATTGAGCATCTCCTCCAGCTCCGTATTGAGAAGAAGTTTGTGAATCCAGAGCAGAAATTTGAAACCTTCGAACTGTTTAGCGCTTAAATAAAAACGTACAAATGTATTAAAGCCTCCAGCAGTGACAGTCACTGTGTTGCAGCATCACTGCTGAGTAAACACAGAGGAGTAACGTTCTGCTTTCATCTTCACAGCATCAACTAACTGACTTTCTTCTCATTCAAAGATTCATTTTCAGTTTTATTTTCTGCACTTTATGTAACTGTGGGCTTGTTGGTGCTCTGGATGGAAAAAGAATCTTTTCCATCCAATCTCCACCTTTTGTCTGTCCTGATCTGGAGCCTCCAGCCAATCAGAGTATGTGTTTGTAGCTTATCGTTGTTTCATTGCTTCTGTGCCGACATTAACTTGACTCACTGCTGCTGTTCCTGCAGCCATCGCTCTGCTTTTATCCTTTTTTTTTTCTCTACAGGCAGCTGACTTCCTTTCTGTCTGTTCCGTCTTTTATTATTGTCTTCATCAGTTTGTCTTTCTGCTTCTAACATCCTCTTTTCTCCTTTCTTAAGCTTCATTATCTGCTTCACGTCCTTTTTAAAATGACTCAAATTCAACGTCAAAATCGAATTGGTTATTGTTCAGTGACATTCACGTTGCTGCTAAATCTCAATCGAGAGGTAAAGTCCCTCCCCTTCCTGGTGTCCCCGCATGGGACCTTATTTCAGGGAAAATATGTTTGATAGACAAAAGCCAGAGACGAATGTATTTTTAATTCTGTTTGTGCCATGAATCACAGTGGGAGCAGTGGGGGCAGCCATCCCAGCAGCAGCAGTCGGAGCAGCAGCAGGGAGAACAGTGGCAGCGGCAGCGTGGGCATTCCCATCGCTGTGCCGACACCTTCCCCGCCCTCCACCTTCCCAGGTAACACACACACACACACTGGACACAGACACATCCACACTCAACAGTATTTTTATTGAACCACATGAACAGCTTATGTTGTGGACCTGATGTTTGAATGTCTTCTTGTAGCAATTGCTGCTTGAGATATTTCCAGCTGTGTTTCTCACTCCCTTCCTGCTTATCTCCTCCCTCTTTTCCTTCCTTCCTCCCTTCGTCTCTGAAGTTTCCCCGACTACTGGACCTGCTAGCTCTTCCTCCACTGCTCCTAACTCCTCTCCCTCCCCCTCCCCAACTCCTTCCTCCTTCTCGTCTTCTTCCTCCACCGCAACCTTAACACAACCCAACGCACCCTTATTACAAAACTCATCTTCGCAACACACCGACTCACCTCCTCCACCAAACCCACAATCACATGCACCCAACAACACTTCTCCGGCCTCTAACCCCACCCCGTCCGATGTCCAATCGGTTGTTTTACCTGGAGAGGTGTCTCCTCTCCTTCCTCCTGCCCCTCCTCCTCCACTCTCCCCCTCTTCCTCCTCCTCATCACCTGCCGAAGGTGAGTTTCTCCAACGACCCCACCACCTCCATCGCCTGCTTTCTCCCTTCCTCCATTCTCCACTTTCTTACCAAGAAACCGTTCATGTGTTTTCTCTGTTGTGTTTTCATTACATTGTAGAGATGAAAAGTGAATCTTGTAATGTTTGTGTATTAACATATATGACTTATTTTCTAATCAAATCTTTTGTCTCCTCGATCTATCTTCGATCACGTTCTCCCAGAAAAGCTCAATAGTTTTAAATGTCAACTTTTTAATACTGACATCCAGTATTGGGAGTAACAAAGAGTCAGTGGGCTGCAGCTATTATTTCAGTGTGTCAGATACATTTCTAATCAACATTTCATATCCTCTGCTGCTCATCTCATTTTCAGGTTGTAGCTTCAGGTTGTTAACTGAATACACAACAAACAGCTGTTTCTCAAAACTCATTCTGTCACCTCTTGATTCATTCGGCTGGTTGTTCATCTTCGCATCCTGCTTTTTCATTGATGAATGTTCAAACAGCCAAAAAGAGCAGTTAAATCTTTTCTTTTAAAATATATTAGTCACCAGTTCTTATCTTACTCTGTCACCTCGTCAGGCCCCATCGTCCCTCAGTTCTTCAGTATGAACCGGCCTCAGCCCCGACAGCAGGCTCAACAGGTGGGGGGGTCACTACCGTACCGCCGCCCCCCCTCTGTGACTGGCCAGCCAATCGTAACAGAGAACCAGGTCAACGGCGGTCCCTACTACAACCAAAGCCCAGGTATGTCCTGGGACACACACCAGTCTTGTCCTTTTTGGTCATTTTCATTATTTGCACACCTTGAATACTTTGGGAATCAGACAGAATTCGATTATTTGTGTATTTTAAAGCTCAATATGTAAATTGTCTCTGATTTGTGTGTGTTGGCAGCCTCCCCCCCGCCCCCCTCCCTCCTCCAGTTCAGTCCTCAGCTTCCTCTGATGGGTTTCGTTGCTCGAGTTCAGGAGTCCAGTAAGTTTTCAGGTTCCTTCACTCGTATTGTAATATTGTTTAGGAGGTTTTAAGTGTGATGCGTCTGTAAAATGTATTTTTCCCCTCCAGTCTCAGACGTCCCTCCTCCGCCTCACCCAGCTGCCGAGAGCCAATCAGGGAGCGAGGAGCCCCTCCTTACTCCTCAGCCATTGGAGGACGGACACGAAGAGGAGGACTCAGCGGTGGTGGAGTACTGCGACCCGTACGCTGAGGAAGACCCACCGTGGGCCCCCAGAACCTACCACGAGAAAGGTACGTACACCGTACACTACCAGCTTACATTTAGTTGAGTGTTGCATTGTGGGACAGGGATAGACATAATCATGAGTAACCTTACTCACACATTTTTCAGGCACTCCCCTCTCCTTAATGCCATTCAATAGAAGAACATATTGATTATTATTTATAATATCACGGTGTGTTTGTCACCCTCTAGTGGTGGCCATCTACGACTACGCAGCCGACAAGGAGGACGAGTTGTCGTTCCAGGAAGGAGCGATCATCTACGTCATCAAGAAGAACGAGGACGGGTGGTACGAAGGCGTGATGAACGAGACCACGGGCCTCTTCCCTGGGAACTATGTGGAGTCCATCATGCACTACGCCGACTGAGGACCAAGAGGAGTGTTTCTGTTTCCGTGTTTGTTCAGTCTGTTTGTCTCCGGACATGTGTCGTCTCACTCCAGTTCAGCTTCTCGGATCTGAACTAGAAGGGAAACGTTGACTCGGCTCCTTTTTTTTTTTGTTTTTTCCTTTGGAGTCGCACCAATCAATCACAAGCAAATCAGAGCATGTGAACAAAACTCGTAGTTTCACTAATATTTTAATGTGACTTTAGTTTATTGGACAGAATCAGAAGCTGTAAGTGAATCTGAGCATCAGTTCAGACTTTGTTTTGTTCAGCTTTCTGAGCTACATCTATCTCTTTCTAGCCAATAGGCCTTGTATTTAGGGGTCTCTTAATGCTGGTTCAGTTTATGTATTAATAAGGTCTCTTGTTGGAGAGCTGAGAGGCATTTCAGGCATCTTAATGTTGTTATTCGGTGTGAGTTTCACTGCAGATGTGTTCGTTGTGAAGGATCCAACATTTCTTCTCTTTTACAGAAGGTTCAGAGAAGTTTCTTTTGATCACAAGAAATGTGTATAAATGTCGACACAACACGTTTGTTTTCTTGAAATCACAAAATAATTATCTTAATCCTTCGTGACAAAATGTGCATGACCCCATGGCGTTTTTGAAGGAGACATTTAAACGCGTCTTCTTTACTCTCTCGATGGAAGAAGCTGTGAAAACGTTCCTTCTCATGATATTGAAATCAATATTTTTGTCACCTCAACTTTCAATCATGGAATGATCATTTTATGTTTACAGGAAAACAAATCTTGTTATGTTCAGGCCATGATTTGTTTTTTGTGATCAAAAGAAAACAACAATTGGGTGTGCACTACATTATGTCCTCTTTGGGCTTCCGTAGTTTGCCCTCTGCTACTCTCACCCAGACACCCAACAGAACACATTCACAGTCCTCACCCTGGTCGGAAAAATTCAGATTATTTTTAATATTACCACGTAGGAAACGAGAAGAAATATATTAAATATGCTGAGTCTGATTCCAGAGTTGAAAGGAAGCTATGCCAAAAAACAACTCTACTAAATTCAGAGATTTCCTGACTTTGTATTTCCTTCCCCGTCTTTCTTCCTCTGAAGCAACTTTACAGACTCTCTCTGGTCTTCTCTGTCTGGTTTAGTGACAAACACATCGTGTTTCCTGTGACTGCTTCACAATAAAAGCCCTTTTGTGTTTCACCAGTTGATGACTTTCAATGTGAAGCAGCAACAGGAAACGTCATGTTAGCAGTAACTTAACCCAAATGTAGTAGGGTTGCAGGAGATTAAACAGTGAAGCTATTATCAATCAGATCAAATTTAGAAAAGGTCTAGAACCTGCCAGAATGTTTCGGTTATTTATGGACAGAAGTGAGTTCAGGGTCTGGATTTATCAGACGTCTCAGATCAGGAAACCATTCCTAACCGGCCAGAAACTCTCAGAGTGACGCATCTTTTATTCTACTTCCAGCACAAGAAGTAAAAGCATTTTATCTTTTAAGTTTCCCCCGAGAACTGTCCCTCCTCCTTCCACTTGTTATCATCGTCTTCCTCATTCACGTCAACCTCACCTGCTTTCGTATTAATATTGTGAAAGCTTATAGAGACGCTGGTATTGTAACTGACCGCTACGCCTACACACCACGACATCAGTGGCTTCGGTGTATAAGGAGGATTTATTTAATTTATATTTTACTTCCCTTTGACCTTTGCCTTAACAGATATCTCAACATTTGACTGTCTCGAGAGCCTTACCTCCATCTTATCTATCAATAAAGTAAATAAGAACTCTGGGAAAAGAATTAGAGATGAAACGAAGCACGTAGTGTCACAAAAGAGTTAAACGAATTAAACTTCAATAGAAGAAAGAACAATGACACTCACTGAAGCTGTGTGAGTGAAGTGGAAGTCATCCTGCTGTGACGAACAGTTTTCAGTAAGATTTGTGCCATAACTCTTCATCATCATCAGCTTCCTCACACATCTGTCTTTCAAGTGAAGTCTGTAACTTGAGCCTCTGTGTGTTAGTTTAGAGGTGATGAAGCATTTTACCACCAATAAATTACCTTAAATACATCTGGTGGTCAGCGTAGACGAAGACTGTTATTTTTGGATTGTGAAGATTTAGTAGTAAAATTCATTAAAGTGTTTGGTCTTATGGTTTTAGTTCTCAATATAATGTCTAAGAACATAACTCAAACCTGACAATCTAAACCTCTAGTTTGGAAGAGAAATGAAGCATAAGGATATTATATTAAAGGGACACAGTGCTGTTTTTGAACATCTTAACTCTACACTGATACCCCAAAATACTGACCTTAAGATAAGATAGATTCATTTAACTTTAAAATAGGAGAACTTGCATAAAATGTAGGAATCATTTACGTGTAGCCATACAGAACTTAACCTATTATTACTTGTATTAATTTTGCTCTAGTTTGATAGGATCTCTAAGCATCCACTGAAGTGTTGATCAGTACATATTAAACTACAGAACGTATTTAAAATGGATTCACGCGTATCTGAAGTGTGACTTCTGTTGTGCTGCCTCAGCCTGTGGCCGAGTGGTGAAGTGGACCTGAACAAACTGCCTGGTGGAGATTGTGGACCTGTTGCCAGTGTTGAAGTTTACAGTGTGTTTGCCTGCATGCCTGATATATAACTGACAGTTTTATTCAAATTGTTTTCATATTCATTTTCTTTGTGTGTTTTTTTTCACCAACTTGCTTTATGGTCTCTGTTTGATCAGCTGGAGGTTGTGATGTTTCTGTTCAGTAATGTTTGGTTGTAATCGCCCTTTAAAGAGACGTCCCGTGTGTTTGGACTCCAGACTGACTCTCAGATTGGAGGTGGATATTATTGTGCCATATATCCAGGTGTGTGTGTGTGTGTATGTGTGTGTGTGTGTGTGTGTGCGCGTGCGCCGTATGAACCAAACCCTCCCTCGTGGACTCAAGTGACTATGGACCTGAAACAGTGTTTCCTTGTTGTACAGTGTTATTTAAGAGCCACAAAAAGCAGAGCATGCCGATCTCTGAGAGGAAAACGAATCTTCTTGGCTGCATCTTATTTTCCTGAAGATGGAGTCGGTGTGTGTTCAGTATAAAAAGGTTTAGTACATGTTTCCTCACAGTGTGAATCCAACAGACCAGTGAACTTAAAGTAGAAACACTAAGCAGCCATGAGTGCATCACTTTAAATAATTTAACCTTTTAGTATTCTGAGAATTACAGGAAGAAGTTACATGCCTGAAGAACATCATTTTGCTCCATATCTCCTCCAGTTTTGATGCTAGAAAAACAAATCCTATCTAAAATGATGCACCGTTCTTTGTAGATGGCTGCTGTGACTTTTCTAATTGACAACTGTTATATTTGATGAATGACTGAGGTTTAGAAACAACCCTATAGACAGATATTGTGTTCATATCACAGCAAAAAGGATTCAGTACAAAAGGCAATAAATATTCCTTAATGCTCTTTACAGCACACTGATCTTCAGGTCATTGTGATGACGTGTTTATTTAGAGTTATTCATATGTATAGTGCATTAAAGTATATGGATTTATATTGTATTATAACTCAGCCAATACATTATGGTCTGTCAGTGTTCTTGTGATTATAAAGTCATTAAAAAATAATGCCGTTCATCATCATCAATGCACACAGCAATCGCACGTTTAATTCAAGAAATGCTTCTCTAGTTTGTTTTTAAAGCTGATTGAAACCCGTCTATGGATCCAGAGATGCAGTAAAAGGCAAAGTTCATAATTTAAATTCAAAATTTAAACGACTGATAATCAGACTGAACTGTAATTATTTCCATGTTACTGTTCAGTCTCACCATCACAAAAAGGTATTTTTGTTATTTAGACTTCTTCATTTGACACACCAGAGCCGCAAAGGATTCTGGGAGAAGTTAACATATATCATGTCGATGGAAGAAATGCGTAAATGTAAGAGTTATTTCTGTTTACTCGACTTATAACAACCTGTAGAGCTTTGTAGATGTCAATGATAAGACGACCCTGGTTGTTGATCTGAGTCAGGTAACATTCAGACATTGATTCATGAGGTCTGGATCAAACTTGTGACACTTTAAATCTTTACATGTTGGCATACTCTGATTCTTTTTGTTTTGCCTGCAGTTACCCTTTAAAACAGAGTGGACTGCAAAATGAGATGATCTGTGAAATGTAACAGCTTCTCTCAGGCTGGTTTTACCAGGAATCTGCTTCATTAGTCGCCCTGCAGACATTTAACCTTTAACTTCATTATTAGACTTTTGTCTCTGAAAAACCCGCTCCATTCTGAGTCTGATTCCAATCCCACAAATCTCATGTAAAACCTTTAATCTGCTCCGTTTCTTATCAGCAAAGAGCAGTTTACAAAGTGTTGAAGTCGTAGCTAAACAGCAAGTTTGAGACCTTTCTGGGATATTCTTTGAATGTAACTGAAAAACAAGTTTCACCAGAAAGAGCGACTCACATTTAAAATCAATCCTTTCATCTGGACTGAAGTAAAGTCAAGCTTTCATCTCTCATCATTGAATCCTCAGTCTGCATGTGTTCCTGTAGAACGTGACGTCTAGAGAAACCTTCTGCTTTCCACACTAAAACCTCGACTGAAAGCACATCGCTATTTTGTAAGAAAGTGGGGGGAAAATGGTAAATTCTGAAGTAAATGTTTTAACAGCTCGTCTGTGTTAGTGTTTTATTTAATCTTACACACACATGCACTGTCAAGGCCTCTCAGGAAGTTAAGTTTTGAGTGCACAAAATTGCTGCATGTCCTGACAACGCAACCTGTATGTCAGTGGAATAGTGTGAAACTAAAGCAGGAATGTTTAAGTTTTTGAGTAAATATTTTAAAACGAGTTATTTAATAAATTGCTTGAGTTGCATCATCCTCACACCAGTTGTAAAACTAATTAAAAGTAATAAATATGGTTAATCGACAGCTCTAGACATTAGTGTGTGGACACTGTGTCACATTTACTAATTTATATAAACATAATGCAAGATTCATAATTTATAACAAACTGTAAAATGTGTTTAGAAAATGTAATTCTTTAAAAATAAATTTACTTAATTACTTTAATAGTTAAAGACAAAACCCCTGATTCATGACTCTAAATATACAAACTCAAAACCTTTATTTTCATGATCATTAATGAAACTTAAGTGTATTTCATGAGTTATCAGATAAATGTGCTGTAAAGTTGGGCCTAAAATATTTGCCTCTGAGATGTAGTGAAGTAGAAAGTAAAAAATGGAAATAGTAAAGTACAAGTATCTAAAATTGTACTTAGTGTGGGTACAGTACCTGAGTAAATGAACTTAGTCACTTACTAACACTGATTATTATTATTGCTCCAGCAAGAAACTGGCAAGGGCCATTTAAGGGGTTACAACTTTTACCGTTACTCCAGCGCAAGCCCCGGAAGTACATCGCAAGGGCTTGTGGGTAAAGAGGGTTGTTAGCAATTCAAGTTAGTGTTCATTTCTGGTCAGTTTTGTCTTTAAAAGCGTTAGCTATGGGGTAACTGGTTCATACACATTACAATAAAACAGGATTTAAAGTCACGTATTATCGTAAAGTGTTAGCGCGAGGGTTTTCTTTTGGGGACCACAGTCCCGATTTGTGCGGGAAGTGAAACCCTGGACCATGAAACTACGCCACCCACAATGCAACGCTCCGGAGGGGGTCAAATCTGAATTTAAACGGTTAAAGCAGCAGAGCTGTGTTTAACAGTTCTCTTAACGCTTCAACCAGACCATAATAACTCAGCTCGGTGGATGTTTCGTGGTGTTGTGTAGACTTATGTAGCTACCGACCCCATCAGCGTGGGTTTCCTCGGACAGACTCTTCTGTTTGTGCCATGACTTTTACCGGATTTTGCCAGTTAGCGCTGCTAGGCTAAGCTAACTCGTTGCTAACGTGTGATGACTTTCAGTGCGTTCTGTGACGTTTCGCAGGTGATGACAGATCGACGTTATTAACGGTAACTACAGTTTTATTATAACGCCATTCTCCGAAGAGTCACGTCACCGAGGAGCGAGGAGACCATGGCCCTCGCCCCGAAGGAGCTGTCCAACCTGCTGAGCATCATATCGGAGGAGGCATGCACCAACACCTTCGAGAGCCTCTCCACCCACTTCCACCACTACTTCGGGAAAGCGGAGCACTTCCGGGTGGGTTCGGTGCTGGTCATGCTCCTCCAGCAGCCGGACCTGCTACCCAGCTCTCCGCAGCGGCTCACTGCGCTCTACCTGCTGTGGGAGATGTACCGCACGGAGCCGCTGGCCGCTAACCCGTTCGCCGCAGTGTTTGCACACCTTCTGAATCCATCACCTGCCGGGGAGGAGCCGGAGAAGGTGCTCTCAGGTAGGACTCTAGTGTGTGTAGGTGTGTGTTAAATAAATAAATAAATATATATATATATATATATATATTTATATTATATTAACATTTGTACCCTAATAGTAGAAGAAATCCTCATTTCAGATACTATTTCATGCACTGAACCATGTCCACACTAATACAGTAGTGGAAAGTAACTTAAGTACATATATACTTATGGTCAATTTTGAGGTACTTGTAAATAACTTTACTACAGTACAGTATGTTCTGCTACTTTATTTATAATTGACATTTCTGAGCCAAATATTGTGCTTTTTACTCCACTACATTGATTGATAACTTAAGTTACTTTGTAGATACAGATTAAATGATACAAAATTTAATTTAAAAAAAATACAATATACATTTGAAGCATCATTAGTCTCACACATTTGTCTGTCCTGTGTCACGTGACCTCTGCAGGCTTCCTGCCTCCCATCACCCAGCCAGAGAAGTTCTTCCTGTCTCAGCTGATGTTGGCGCCGCCCAGGGATCTCTTCAAAAAGACGCCCAGGCAGGTGTCCTGCATGGACGTCGGCAACATGCCCCAGTCCATAGACATCAGTGGACTGCAGCTAGCGTTAGCAGGTCAGTGCTCGGCTACACCACTGTTCATCTACTGGAAAAAACAACACTGCTTGTGTTTAAAGGCTTAAAGTGTTTGCTGAAAAGTTAACAATTTGAGCATTTTACAAATTGTTTCTTTATTTAATTTTCCATGTTTTGCGTGTTTGTTGTGCAGAGCGTCAGTCAGAGCTGCCCACTCAGAGCAAAGCCAGCTTCCCCAGCATCCTGAACGACCCCGATCCAGATTCATCCAACTCAGGATTCGACAGCTCCGTGGCCAATCAGATCATCGAGTCTCTGGTCACAGGGCCCCGACCTCCTCTGGAGAGTAAGTGTTTTTGATGCTGATGTTGTTTTTAAAGTTGAAGAATTGGTCATCGTGTAGAAAACAGAAACAAAGTTACAGGACGTCTCAGAACTGCGTTTGAAAAGAAGGAACCAGGGACTAAGTTTAGTTCAATGTGGCAGATAGTGAACGTTAACGCACTGGTTTCTATTCACATGAAAGGAAAACATTTGATTTGTTGCATGTTATAATGTAGTCTTCTGTCTAATCTTCCGTATTTTGTCTTTTGACTGAGTGCTAATAGCTCAGCTGGTTGCAGACAAAGTGAAATCTTAAATTCGTGTCTTTAAACTCAACCTCACTTTGGCAAGTAACCAGGTGAATTTTAGGTAATTTGGAGTTCATATTAAACTCCACAACATAAAAACACATTTGTCAGGTGAAGTGGTTCCATGTTCTAGTGCCCAGGTTGCATAACAAAGTGAGAAACCACCAAACAGAAGCTGCTCTAGATCCCACAGTCCTCATCCTTTCTCTCTCGACTCCGTCCTCAGGTCACTTTCGCCCCGAGTTCATCCGGCCACCGCCTCCTCTGCACGTGTGCGAGGACGAGCTGGCGTGGCTGAACCCCACCGAGCCGGACCACAGCGTCCGATGGGATCGCTCCATGTGCGTGAAGAACAGCACCGGCGTGGAGATCAAACGCGTCATGTCCAAGGCCTTCAAGAGCCCGCTGTCCGCCCAGCAGCAGTCACAGGTGAGCTCGTGTCCCGCTGTGTCGGTCACATGGTTGTTTAAAGCCCATTGGTTCCTAGTAGATGCATTCAGTGTTGGTTTACTTCATCAGTCTCTCTCTCGCTCTCCAGCTGCTGGCCGAGTTGGAGAAGGACCCAAAGTTGGTTTATCACATCGGTCTGTCCCCGGCAAAGCTCCCTGACCTGGTGGAGAACAACCCACTGGTGGCCATCGAGATGCTGCTGAAGCTGATGCAGAGCAGCCAGATCACGGAGTATTTCTCCGTGCTGGTGAACATGGACATGTCGCTGCACTCCATGGAGGTCGTCAACAGGTGAGGCCGCTGCTGTAAAATGTCCCGTGTTGTTCCTAAATTTTAACATCATATGTTTGTAGCATCGCTGTCGTGAGAGAAGCCACGTTAACAAACCTTATTTCAGCTTTGTGACATTACATTTTCCAGCTTAACCAAGAGGGTTTTTATTTATAAATCGCTGCTCGTGCTTCCTCAGGTTGACCACAGCTGTGGATTTACCTCCAGAGTTCATCCACCTCTACATCTCCAACTGCATCTCCACCTGTGAGCAAATCAAAGACAAGTACATGCAGGTAGAGTACAACACCTTGCTCATAACTATAGTTAAAATGCTGTGTTTTAGCAGATCTTCGGTCGAACAAAAACAGAAAGAAATTCATTGAATATGTCTCTTGAGATGCCAAAAATGTCAGTAATTCTCCTCCTGTACATTCATTGTTTATTCATTTTATAATACGCTGTCCTCCAGAACCGCCTGGTCCGTCTGGTCTGCGTCTTTCTCCAGTCGCTGATCCGAAACAAGATCATCAACGTCCAGGACCTCTTCATCGAGGTTCAGGCCTTCTGCATCGAGTTCAGCCGCATCCGAGAAGCCGCCGGCCTGTTCCGCCTCCTCAAGACCCTGGACACCGGAGACAACCCCGGCGAGGCCAAACCGGCCAAATAACGACGCTCACAGAGACACTGCACGGACGGTGGAAGTGGCCCGAATTACTAAAATAATGCCACGTTTATCAAAACTATCAGAGGGACGCGGTTTGTTTCAACATTCTTCATGTCTTTGTACGTCACAGGAGCCGGAACTAAAGCGAGTTAATATTGTAAATATGTAGTGACGTTTTCTTCAGACCTTAAAATCCAGTTCTGCCTCTGAACTCTGTCACCATTTCCCCCTTTTCTCTTTTCCAGAAGTTTAAAAAAAAAAGGATCAACTCCGTTCACCTTTTCATTTTTTTAACCAGGGCTCTCTTTCCTTTGGAAATCTTGCGATTTTTCTCAAATTAAACAGAGTAATTCAATCTATTGGTATTTCTGTTCTTTCATTGATGTTTTAATTGATCAGGTAAATATTTATGACATGAATCAACTTAACGCAGCTAAACATTTATAAAGACACAACGGGGCTGAGGCAATGAGGACTTTACTGTCTGTAGACGTCGAGCTGATACTCGGTGTGAGAAACGTGTACTCTCGAGTCAGATGTTCAGATTTATACCACTCATGTTTGTACGCTAATTATAAACATTCAGTCATGTCAGCAAAGACGAGATTTTCAGGGAGTGACTCTTTACATGTTAAGTGATATCAGTTGTTACAGGACAATCTCTCTCTCGTACAATAACAACACAGTTCTTAATACAAAAATCTGTTTATTTGTTCAATACATTTGGCGTTAACCTGCTTCACTGCTGCACATAAGTGAGATGTTTTTAGAAAAGAAAAAGGCAATATTACAACAGAGTTTAACAATCGGATTACTTTAAATTGTTTGTAGAATCAAACTCCAGGAAGTTCTGTTTGAGTTTAAAGTCTGGACTTTTCTAAAGTGTGTGTGTAAAAGGAATAGACTGCAGTGGTTGTACCAAAATAAACGTTCTAATGTCCCTTTGCCTTCAGACATCACTGTTCCTACATGTGTACCGTAACCTAATATCTGTAACCGGTCAGAAACCCTGTATAGCCAATATATTTAGGTGGATGTGGTCGTTAGGCTCTCTTCATGCCGCGGGCCATGAGGCAGGCGAACACCGTCATCACCATCTTAGGTTTCACCTCCACCAGGTCCTCAGGCAGCGCGTACACCCGGGCGCCGATTTTCCTGGCCATGGAGATGGCGTACCTGTCAACACAATGACAGAGATGAGAAGAACTGTTTCCTGTCTCCAAACACTGACTCACAATCTCTCTCTTTCTACAAGACTTAAACATTTCATAAAAGATGGAAATTATGTGAAATAATTAGTAACAAATGTGTCAATACTTTGCATTGTTGAGTTTCTCCTCTTCAGTTAGATCTTCTGTCTTCAGCAGGTCGTATCTGATCGATCCGGGCTGGATGGCATCGATCAAGTCCAGAACTGGCATACTGCTGCTGATAGACCCGTCCTACACACACACACACACACACACACACACACACACATAATGAACCTCTGTCTAACCAGTAGAACTATAAATAAAACTGTCATAGGAAAGGATGCCATAAATAAGTCAGAGTATAGTATGTCATAAGACATTGTATAAATACAGTATGAATTAAAAAATATTATTTGCACAATATCTGATCTAATAACCAGGCGGCCTGACAGGTTTTGATATCATTCATAAGATAATATTTTGTTATTCAATCTTGTAAAATCTTCAGATTTTTCCTTCATGTCTGTCCTCGTCTATCTTCGTGTGTATCTTTGTGCTTCAGTTACCTTAAAGCTGGAGATTTTGGATTTTCCAGCCTGTGTGAGCATGTCGTTGACCCAGGTCACGATGGTGTCATCCGTCACTTTCTGACCGTCGCCCAGGTCCTCCAGGATGTTCAGCGTGTATCTGAGGGAACAGACAGCGATCAGTCCTGCACAGGCAGCATGAGAGGGAGAGCACAACAACACCTGCTTTCAAAATAAAAGCTTCACCTGCCCAGGGTTGATACAAAAACATAAGGTCTTCTTTTATAGCTGAGGGAACTGAATTAAATGCTTTTAAAGACGTGTCGTTCTCTGAAACATACTTTTCAGAGCCACTTTGGTACTTAAAACATTATTTTTGTTGGCGTATTCCTTGAAAACAGATGTTTTTGTTACCTCTTTAAAAATGAAGGTTTAAAACACAAAGGTGTGGTTACCTCCTCATGAGCTGCCAGAGCAGAGCGAGGGTGAGCTTTCGATTCCCTGCGTTCAGGTCCTGACCTGCGATTCCCACCAGGGAGAATTTGGCCTCCTTCTTCCCCAAGTCCACTGCGTAGTTACAGTTCTCCAGCTGGAACACACAGAAGAATTATATTCTGTTTTAGTCACAGTCCAGTTGTATTTGCTGGAAGTATTTCATTTTTAGAGCAACACAAACAGTTTCTTTCTGCTTTTTCAGTGCGTCACAAAGCATGTTGTGTGTGTTCAAATCACACAGTAATCAGGCTTAATCTGTTGACTTCTGAGTGTGCTGTCACACATTATTCTCCCACAATGCAATGCACAAAGGACATGGTGGAGCTGCTCATAGCTGGACAAAATTAAAATCACTTGCAGGAGGTGAGACGGCTCCAGAAATATCTCAGAAAACTAAAATACGACACACATATTGTAGAACTTCCTGTTGGAATAGAAAAAGGAAAGTGTTTGTTGATCTTTTTATAATAACACACACATTTGTCAAATACTTTGGTTTACGACCAAATACCTGAAAAACGAATGACTTTCCTGTCAGCGTCATTTGTTCTTTGTGTTTATTGCTAATCACTAATGTTAGCATGTTAACAGACGACAAGAAGATGAACCATTAAACCTGCTGGCATCAGCATGTTAGTATTTGCTGAGCTTTTTCTCAGTATTTAATCTCGAGCGTGAAACATAATTTCCAACCGTAACAGAGTTGAACTTTGCTTGTCGTACCTTCTTCATGTTGCTGCCCAGTTTAGAGTACGGAGGCTTGTTGACTTTGTCCCAGTCCACCGGTACCTTGATCTTCTCGTACAGCTGGAAGATCACCAGGGCGTCATCGATGTCTCTGTAACAAACACACACATTACATGACTTTTACTGCGGGGCCACCATCAGATAATGTCAAACCATTGTAGTGGTCAGAGAAGAAGAGTGAGTGTTCTTACACGTAGAGGTGGTTGACACGAGGATTGACCCCCAGTGAGTTCATCCAGTTCCTGAAGGTTCGCTCCTCCCTGGTTTCACCTGAAAGAACAACATCAGTGCTCCCATTAAAAGACAGGAATTACTGAAGTACAGTGTAACGTGAAGCTGATATCTGTTTCTCTGTGTCACAAAAATATGTGAATTTAGTCCAGAGGTTGTGTCTGATCTTAACAAGTTTAGCTGCCAACAAAATACACAAAATAATATTTATTACATGATTTTCAACCATGAGCCTAAATTTATCAAATAATAAAATACTTGTGTTTTTCTGTTTTTTTGCGTTAGGTCGGGTTTTAAGAACAAATAAAGCTTAAACTGAGTCTAAATAAAAGCTGTGGGAACAGAACAGGAGTAAAATATTTTCACATTTCTTGATTTGTCTTTAAAAATGGAGGTTGCGTATAAAATGGGACGAGACCCAGATGGATGTAAAAGTTGGTACAAGGAGTTAATGATTTCATAAAATGGGTCATAATAATTGATCATTCTGCATAATTTTATTATAATTTGTTTAAATCAGGACAAATATTACTGCAAAAATATCAGTTCACTTCAGCAAACTGTGAACTGCGTCTTTGTGTTTGACAAAAATGTAGAAGTCCTGAAAGTACAGCGGTCCGACACGTTTTAAATTTCTAATTTCCAGACTTCTCGGTGGATTTTTCAGACTTGACTGTGTGACAGAGAATGCTGTGACAAGACTACAGCGCTTACACACTTGCAGATGGCCTGAATGTTAATAAATAAATTGCTGTAAATAAACACGTACTCCCTTCCATAAATAAAGATGTTGAGATGAGGAGAGAGAAGAACAGATCGTCTCATATTCCTTCTCTGTGGATGAACTCACCTTCGATGGAGCTCCAGTCGATGTCCTGGTTCTCTGGTTTCTTCAGAGCCGGGTACTTGTTGAACAGATTGGCGACAAAAGCCAAGTTCAATTTGGGGTTGCCGCGGACGACATCTGTTGGCATGACGAACTGTCTGCATCCGAGCCGGTCGGCCTGATCCAGCATGCACTCGGCCCGCTTCAGGTCGTCTTTCTCCTGCAGAGATGGACGACGACAACTGTGTTCATCTCACATTCAGATCAAACATTTAAACATCTTTTAAATCACTTCTCTCAGATTTTTATGAAAGCTAGCACCGTTTTATTTCCAAGTTTATTATTACTACATTATATCATTATTATTATTAGACTTTTGCTTTAAAAACAAGCAATTTGAAGGCGTCACCTCGAGCTTTAAGTCATTTTTTTGGAAAGAAACTGATTTCTTTCCACAATTTTCTGACATTTATACCAGAGAATTGAAAGTAATGATCGAGAATAGTCTGCAGATTAATCAAGTAAGTAAATAGTTGTGAGTTTCAGCACTAATTTATATTCATAGACTTAGAGTTAGTCTCTCTATATAAGAGCCAAGTGAAAAGTCAAGTCAGTTTTAGATAACCCAAAATCCCTCCTTATCCCCAGAGCCTCGACTAAAATGTAAATTAAATTGTCAACTCCATTTCCAGATGAGAGTAACAATACCTGATACACGAAGGTTAACAACTGAACTGATGAGATCATTAATTAGACTAAAGGAATAGTTCAACAACCTCTTTTCCCCAAAATGACGAACTATTCCTTTAAAGTTAAAGCTGCCAAATTATAGCCATTGAACAGATATTGTGTGATTCCTCCACATGATGTCAGAGTCTCTCACCCTGAGTCCTGACACGTCGATGGCGATGGGGGGGATTCCCTCCTCGTCTCCTTTGGGTGCCACCTGGTTCAGGAGGTTGTAGTACGCCTTGGAGTCCTGAAACAGTTTGGGAGTTAAGAGGGGGATTTGCCTTTAACAGAACATATTTACATATTTAATCTGTCTTTGTCTTTTGTTTTTTAAAGCAGATAGAAAATCAACAGTATTGATTTTATTGTCGAGAATCTTCTTTTCTTTGACTGGAACAGATGTGTCTATTGTTTTGTCAACAACCAAAGTTTTTGCTTACATCCTCATTTGTTTGGTAGTCAACCTGTTTACATGAAGTTTAGTAGATTTAGTAGATGTGTGTGTGTGTGTGTGTGTGTGTGTGCGTGTGTGTGATGATAACCTTGATGTCAGAGCTGAAGTTATTGATCTTGGCGCAGCCAGCCTCCTCCAGGTGATAGTTGGCCCAACGCAGCAGCAGTTCCTCCGGGGAAAGTTTCATCAGATCCTCCAGACTTTCTCCATCACGCAGCAGAGCGATCAGAGCTGCACACAACGTGTAACGTGTTCATCAGTGAGCTTTTGAGGTGCTGCTAGGGTTGATTTTGTTACCTTTGGACAGAGCCAGGCTAGCTGTTTTCCCTAGTTTCCACTTTTTGTGCTAAGCTAACTGTACAGACTGAACATCTAACTCCCAGCAAGAAGGCAAATAAGCGTATTCCTTTAAACTCTGGGGTCATTTTTGAGGCTGTAATTAGTTTTGCTGTTCAAAGTTGAATCAAGATGAACACACACACACACACACACACACACACACACACACACCTTCATTCTTGCTAAGCTCGATGTCGGCGAACAGCCCGATCTTGATGACCTGCCACAGCAGACCCAGGACCAGGTGCTGCCTGCCCTCCTTCAGGTCCTCAGCTCCGATGTTGACCACGTGGCAGCCGATGGCCGACGACGAGTTCAGAGCCAAGTTCAGGTTCTCCTGTTGGGCCGAACGACACGACGCAGGATGTAAACAAACACACACAGAGCAGAGCAGGTAACAGTGGGACCAAACTGAATCTGACACTTCCTGTCTCACCTGGATAGTGAAAGGTGTGAGCTTCTTCTTGTTGATGGTTCTCTCGTCGATGGTGTCCGGGACAGACAGGTTGATCATCTTACTAACAAGCGAGAACATTGTAACATTTTAACGAAACGTTTATAGAATAAAGCACATCCTTAAACATACTTTAAACGATAAGTTTGACATTTCGGGAATTACACACTTTGCTTTTTTGCTGAGAATTAGATGTTTAGACTCATACCACTCTTATGTTTTTACAGTGAATATGAAGCTACAGTCAGCAGAGGGTTAGCTTAGCACAAAGACTAGCATGGCTCTGTACAAAGGTATTAAAATTAACCTACCAGCACCTAATTTGTTGTTTTTACTTGTTGTTTTTGTTTTTACTTTTTTGTTTTAGAGATGTCGGTAGGTGGATTTTGTAACGCTGTTTCCCACTGTTTCCAGTCTTTATGCTAAGCTAAGCTAAGCAGCTGCTGGCTCCAGTGTCATATGCAACTTATAGACATTACAGTCGCATCAATCTGTAACTTTCAGCAAGAGAACTTTCGAAATGTTGAAAAATCCTTAAAAGAAATCTGACGGTATATTTTTCTAAGCAGAACGTACCACAGAACGATCCCGTCTCCCATAGCGGTGAACAGGTCGTCGGTGTTGGGATCCATCGGCAGAACATGTTTGCAGTCGGCATCCTTCTCCAGAGCTTTATTGATCCAGTTCACAAAGGCCACTTTCTCCTCCTCTGCAGACACAGGAAACCACACAGCGGGTCACAGAGAGCAGCCAAAACCAAAAACAAGGTGCTCTTACAAAACCCTGATATACGGAAAATGTTGAACTTGAATACAAATAATACTCTTTCTTCAGCTCTGGGAAAAACAAGATAAGTTGTACTTTCACATCCTTAAGGCTATGTGTGTGTGTGTGTGTGTGTGTGTGTGTGTGTGTGTGTGTGTGTGTGTGTGTGTGTGTGTCACTGATCACAGACCTGAGTATGAGTGCTGAGTGCCGGACTGCTCTGAGGTTCCTGCCACGTTACAGATTCCCTCCTTTTTATTGATCGCCTTCCTGAAGGTCTTTGCCACCTCCGAGCTCTTCAGCCCGTGGACAATCTGACGGTCGACACACGAGTACAGAGTTCAGTAATGAATTCACACTAAAGACAGTTTAGAAAAAGGGAAGAGGTTCAAGGTTTCGACAGCAGGGGTCAGATCATCTTTGAGCATTTCGTTCTGAACGTTTAACCCGTGGACTCACCTGAGTAAACTCGTCAAAGGTGAGCTGGTCGGTGGTCTTGGTCAGCTCCTGGACGATCTCTCGGACCCTGTAGCCCGGCAGCGCCAGGTTAGCGGCCCTGAAAAGCTCGGTGAGCTCAGCCTTGCTGATGAACCCATTCTTGTCCACATCTGGAGGAGAATGGAAAGAGGTCAGAGGTCAAACACAGGAAACAGACAGCATAACTTTAATACCGTTTTTCCCTAGTTTCAGAATATTTATTTTAAATGTAACCTTTATTACTCAGAACTATAAAGAGGACAGACTGGTTTGGATTTGTAAATGCTAAAAGTAGAAAACGTCAAATCTTTAAAAGGACAATTTCAAAATGAGTAAGTTACAACTGAAGGGTTTTAGAAAGGATTAATAATATATCCCAAGGGAAGTTATTGTGCAAATAAAACAAACTGAAAATATCAATAAGGTGCAAAAAAACAAATGTACACAATGCCAGAAATGTAAACAGGTTAACGGTGAGGTGCAAACCTATAATATCTAAAGTTCAGTGTGTTTTGTATATTTCTGATGCACCCGTCCTTTGCTGGTTGAATCAAAAGAGGAGGTGACAGTATCCTCTGTCAGTTCACTTACCAATCTTGGCGAAGGCTTCTCTAAGTTCCTCCTGTTCCTCCGGAGAGATCGGCATTGGGGTGGTCATGGTGGGAACCTGAAACTGAAACAGAACAAAAAGCACAACATCCTTAAATTAAAAGTCAGAACGTGACAGGATGGAGCGGCTCGGCATATGTGTGTAAAGGAGGAACTTGGTGTCTCCTTATGTTGTGATGAAAACTGCTCATAGTTCTCACTTCTGCCAGCCTCCAACTTCCTGCATCGGCTGCACTTCCTGCCTGACAGAGAAGTGTTTCTTTGTTTGTTGCTGCCATTTGTAATAAGATCTGCTGGCCCCACAGGTAGTCTGTACTCTGACCGGTGGACTGAGCATCACACTCCTTTTGTATAACACAGTCAGACTCATGCTGGAAATGGAAAATTGATGCCAGCAGAAGCAGAGAAATCCACTGCTTTTCAAACTGCGTACTTCTTTTTACTTTTAGTACATATATGCATTTAATTGGGACATACTACTACTTCCTCATTACATTGCACTATGACACTCTTACTCATATATCCGCTGGATTGTGGGTCAAAATAGCCAGAAAAGCTGGCTGGAAAAAGTGCAGTAGGACATCCTGGTATATTTGGCATACTGCATTCTACGTACTATGTACTGACACATACTAAATACTACAGTAGTAGGGGTATTGGTTCAGACGGTCTTCATCTTCCTTACCCACAATGTAACTCTCCCTCAAACAAACATGATATAACATGCTAATCAGTGGCCTTTGGAGGTGCTGGTAGGTGGATTTAGTTACCTTTGGACAGAGTCAGAGCACAGAGTCTTTATGCTAAGCTAAGCTAACTGGCTACTGGCTTTAGGATCATACGTGGTATCATCTCCACATGAACTTTAAAGCTACTGAAGGGGAAACTAAAGGGGGAAACGTTCTGTCTTTATTTAGTAATATGACGTCTCCACACTAATACATTATGTGTTTTAAATTAGCTGCAGCAATAGTTCTGTAACTGTTAACATCAACTTCTTGTGTCTCAAGAAAGGAAAAGGTTGCACATGAGGAAGAGTGAGGCAATTCCGAGAAGTAGGAAATCACATGACACAGAGGGCATTTTATTTCAGCCTGTGGTGATTCACTGAGACAGTGTGTATGTGTGTGTGTGTGTGTGTGTGTGTGTGTGTGTGTGTGTATAGATCCTTTTTTGGCGATAAATGTGATCGAGGAGGACGTTAAAAAAGAGTGTGATATACTGAGGAGAACACTTGAAACCACAAAGAAGACTGACTTCAACCCTCAAGACGAGTGATTCAGCTTCCTGCTCTGAACTATGAGAAGAGGAACGACGGTGTGAAGACTGAGGCCAAATTAAGTAGTGATGATATATTACAGTATACTGAGAAATCTGTTCCACTCATTACAATGGGAGCAAAATATTGTATGTCCATGTGAGGAAACCTTGTCTGTTAGAAATTGGGCTTTTACCACCTAAAGTCTTCAAAGCATCAAAATATAAATATTTAAACAAAACTACAATCTTTTCCTAACCTTAACTAAAGTGCTTGCATAATCCTACAAAAAACTATCTGGTCTCTGCTGTATCAATAATTAACAATTTCTTGCTAAATGTATTTGCAAAACAAATCATCAGTATATAAACGTGATTTCTAAGACGTAGGGTCGTATAGAGAGGTTTCTACCTGATCTATCCTCTTCCAAAGTAGACTTAAAGATAATCAAACCCGAATCAAAACGTAATCGACCGGATCCGACTCAAACGGCACGGCACTCTAACTAACAAGCAGCCAAAGTGGAAAATAAGACCAGTTCACATCATTTTTCCTGCACTTCACAGTTCAAAGAGACCTTCAGATCTGTGAGCCAATGAGAACAGAGTGGAGTCCTTATACGCGAGATGTGTTACTTCCTTTTCTGCCACAAAAGTATAAAAGCTAACAGGCTGCTTTTACTGTTTTTTAAACTCCTCCGGATCTTGAATCAGCTATGAAAAACACACACAGATAGAACTTCATCTTCAGTCTGATATACAGACGCTTGTTATCTAACATTTTAACATTAGCGAGCCGTGGAAGACAATGTTAGTTTCAAACATATGTTTGACGTTTTCATACTGTAGTTTTTTGCTGGCCAACATATATGCAGCTAAAGCTACAATAAGATAATATTAATCTGTCAAACTGTATCAAATCTGTATTTTGTAAGTGTGGAGGGGACAAGGACTAACGTAATGAATGAACTAGTCTTAATATGAAGTTGATTCAGTACTTATAAACTCCTCAATGTTGCTCAACTGACCGGAGAACAACCCGTTCCTGCTGTTACAGTTATAATTCAAGAGCATTAATTATCAATTCAATGTGTATAATAAAAATAAAATAAAAACTCCTGACCTGACATGCTCTATCATTATCTAAATTTGGAAAATAAAATATGCGAATAAACTAAAAAACTTCAAGAAAAAGTCGAACATTTCATTCTGAATAAATCTGCATTTAAAAAGCATAAAAAGAAACTGTTCTAGCTGATTTATTGAGATGCTCTGCTACATACTTTGTAATTGCACCACTGCTGAGGATCATAAAGGTTGATTAATTTAATTTTAAATTAAACTGAATTGTCTTGAATTAAGGCAGCAACTGAAGATTAATTGATTATCAGTTAGTCTCCTGATTATTTTCTCTATCAATGCATTATTTGTTTGGTCTATTAAATGTCAGATTATAGTGAAAAGAACATTACAATTTCATAACGTTTTTTTCCAAAACCCAAAGATGTTCAGTTTGGAAGACGGCAAATCATCACAACTGAGAATCTAAAAATGTTGGAATTTTGCTTTAAAAATGACTGAAACAATCAACATATTATCAAAGTAGTTGCCAATAATTTTTCTGTCAATTGACAAATTGTTGCAGCTCTAAATCTAACTGAATTGAATTCAACAATTGGAGCAGAGACGCTGAGGTTAGCTCACCCCAACAGGTTTGGTTGTCACCTTTAAATCTAACACATTCACGTTGCAGCGTGTCAGCTTGCTCATGATGCAGGAAAGTGTGAAGTTCAGACGGGGGAGTCGTTTGATCTGAAGTCAATCGTTTCCTGTTTCCTTTCAGATGAAATCAGCTTGAAGGCTCTTGATAAAATACATACGAATTCAGTTCTTATCAAACCCCAGCAGCCGACAGTTAAGAACTGAAACTACTTCCTTCAAAATCTCAGAATGAGGTATCCATTACTTGTAGATAATAGTCTTGTGAAACTTTTTTATATTAATGTAAAATAAACATTAATATTAAAATGCAATTTCCCTCGTGCTCCTGCCTCCTGATTGGCTTCTGTCAGATTGATTGAAAGTATCTCTGTTGTCAGGAAAATAACAAGATTGATTACCTGCAGACTTTGTTCCATATTATCTTTAATCTTTGTGTTTGGGGAAGACACCCGGAAACCTTTCATAATGTTGTTGATTAACATGAATTGATAATAGTTTACGGGTAAAACAACTGAAGTTTATTTTTATCCGAGCACACGTGACCCCTGAATTAGGACATTTAAAAGCTCAGTTTAAGCTTTAAAGTAAGAGATGACATTACGTCTCTTCTCTAAAATGTTGTTTTGTTCGTTCTCTAAAGTCTAAATGTGACAGCAGCTCTGCTCTGTCAGTCCTGAAGAAGCAGAAATGAAACTCAGCAGCTACAAAGAACCTCTGAACAGTTTTAAACATTCACTTCTCATCAGCTTTGTTTGTGCTGATTTTAGTAAAGTGACTCAGTCTGACATTTAAAGGTGCAAAACCGGAGATACTCTGTACGTCCACTTTACCGTTTCTGTCCATGGCAACAAGCTCCACCTTCTTTGCAGCCATTTGTATTATTTAATTATCTTAACTTTCATCATTGTTTCTATTGTTTTAATTGACTACTTTAGTTTTGCTCCGTGAAATTGTAGTTTTCTTTCCTTTTGGCTGAATCTGTCCTGATGTTGTCTCCTTTGCTGCAGGATTGTTGTAATTGTTAGCCATCATCTGTCACACTATACCACACTCTTTGTCTTTATTATATTTATATCATATGAGGTTATTTGAACCACCTATTGATAAACAAAACACCCCCCCTCACCCCCCAAAAAAGGAATAAAATAAAGATTAGCGGATTTGTGCTTTCCATTTTAATTCATTTCTTTTGGACCTTACTTTAATGATTGTATTAATGTTTTTATATTGAAATTTTCTTATGTGTGGACCCCGGAAAGAGGTGGATTTCTCTAATGATTCACAGGGTTCAGATTTCTGTGTGCAGCACCTCAATGTGTGAAACAAGGCAGCGCCACTGAGAGGGTTTGTGGTTTGAATCCCAGTGACGACGCATAGTCCTGAAACAACTAAGCCATTACAACTGATTAATTAACCCGCCAACAGTTTTGATAATTGTTTCATAAATTAAGCAAAAATAACAAACTGTTGTTGGTCCCAGCTTCTCAAATGTGAGGATTCGCTGCTTTTCTCAGTTTTGTTAATCACTGTAAACTGATTATATTTGGGTTTAAGACACAACGAGACATTTGTAGAGGTCGACTCGGGCTCTAGGGCATTTTGATTGAATTTTTAGGCATTTTAAACACTAATTGATGGATCAATTGATCGAAAAAGGAAAACAATTGTTACTTGCAGCCCTAGAGCCGCCTCGGTTTTACTGGGAATCAACCAACTCTCTCCCACATTGACACATTGACACAACCACAGACATACAGTGAACGTGGTTATTCAACTGTGAGTGCAATTCAATTTCTGAATCTGTGACTGATCAAAGAAATGAGGTACTTCAGACTTTATAAATCAATCTTCAGACAATAAAACAGGATTGTCTCTGAGCAGCGTGGCTTCTATCTGTGAGAGTATATTTGCATGAGCTGAACCTCAGCATGCCTCACACGTGCTTGAGTTTCACTAACTTTATTCACAACATCAAAGTATAAAAGACTAAAGAAACACAGTCCTGAGCAGATGGCGGAGTCTCTGGAAGGATTTCGTAGCAGTTGAAGTGAGGCTAACCGCAAACTTCCCTTTCAGCTCGCTGCAGTGGTTTTAACTTCTTCTTCCTCTCCCCTGAAGGCCTCACTCTGCCTCCAACTGCTCTTCTCTTTTCAGTTGTACAAGTTTTGTATGATTTTTTTGTCGTGACGGGCACAAAGTTGTAAAACGTAAGATATCCAGGTTTTATGTTTTTAGTTGTTGCTTCGTGTTCGTTTAAAGAAGTGGGACAATTTGTTTGCGTAAACCTGGACTGCAGTGAAGAACAGTCAGGCGTTTGGATTGTGAAAATGTAGATATAATACAACAAAATAAGATTACAAACACACTCTATCTTCCCCTCTTGTTCTTTTCTGCCATCCCTCTTTCAAAAAGAACATACAGAATAGTAAAAAATAACCTCTCAGGGGTCTTTCATCTCACAGTGATGCCTTCAGGAAACACCAGTGTGGACCAGAGGGCCCCTGATCTCACGCTTAGTTACCTGAGAGGTGAGGCGAGGAGGCTGGTGATCTCTGGGCGTGGAGGACTATTAGTCTCTCTCTTCCTCGGTTGGTTCGTCTGGCTGCTGTGCGACTCACTGCTTGACAGGCAGCGCACTGAGTCGCCACCAAAAGCAGTGCGACGACGCCTCTATTCAAATCTACATGGAAGGAAGTGACACGCAAGCCTTCAGAAACGGGAATGAAAGAGGTTTTGTCTTTATATGGCAATGCACGCTGGCTGCTAGCGAAGGTGACCACCTTTAGATGTGACAGGACTGAGGGCTTCATTTAAAATGCTGTCATGATCAGAATAAGGTGGCGATAGAGACCACATTCACAATTCTGATCAACTGGATGTGTCAATTATTTTAATGGACACAGTTTTTTATTTTATATCTGAATACAATACAGTTGGTCCTTCCTGTGACATTTAAATCAAGCAGCCTGATAGACAGGTGTTTAGAGAGACAGACAGTTAGATGAAGAGGATACAGATACAGTTGAGTAGCCAGAACGGCAGACGGGCAGTTTTAAATGTCAATGTAGAGACGGACTGGTAGAGTGAGGTGGACAGAAAGACAGAAAAGACAGGTGGATACCGCCAGGCAAAGACACACACACACGTAGTTTAAAATACCAATCAAAGGTATAGCAGATAATTAGAGACAAGGAGGTAAATAAGAGAGTCAGACAGGTAGTAATGAGGAAATACTGGTAAAAAAACAACTGAAGACCGATAAGATAAAGACATGTAGAGAGGCAGGAGGGTGAAGATAGACAGATAAGACCGGTGGAGACAACCAGGTGATGTCTACATACGTTTGGCAATATATCTGTCAGTTCCCTCTGGGGATGTTACATTCAATGTTACATAAAATTTCTCGATACTTTCTCGTCCAACAAGCTACCAAGTAAATGCATTCAAACTACAACTATTGAACTACACCAGACCTCGTTAAACTCCTGGTCTTAATGTTGTGTGCCGATAAAATCTGCGACAGGTTGTGCTCTCGTGTTGATCGGCTTCGTTTTTGTTTGTTTGTTTCTGGGCTTCTGGCGTCTGCTGCTCGGAAACACAAAATGACCTGAATGTTGTTGACATTCAGCAGAGCCAGACATCATCTTCACATCATGATTTCCCACAAATATATGTAAAATATGCAGAACCGAGTATGTGGGGATGTTTTCATTTGTTCAAACAAGGAACAAAGAAGTCAGAAGTGTAATACCGACAAAGAGAAGTTACAGTCAGTGTTCCAACTCAGCAGGACTGGTTTCGTGGAATGAACCTGTTCCTCTTCTATCACTGTCTGTATTTTCAGATTCAGGTGATAGTTTATCAATGCAGGTATCATGAAAGTCGTCTCTACTCTTTACCTCAGCAGGTATCAGGGTGAGGTAAAGACACCTCCACCCATCTGACAGACACAATCACTGAGGGGTTCCCCTGTAAACCACCACGCCTCCGCCCCAAGAACCTCCTACTGACACTCCTTAAGTCAGGTAAAACTGAATGTAGTACGTCTAAAACTGGAGAATATCAAAATGTCACTTCAATAATAACTCTAACTTGTGTTTTGGCAGATACGAGGTTCGTAGAGGTGGACATTGTGAGTATCTTGTGTTGTAATATTAACTTTATTCAAAATAAGCTTTTGCAGAAGTTTTAAGAAAAAGGGGTTTGAAATGTCTTGACGAAGCCAAAATGAAAGACATTTGTCCAAATCAAACAAAGGTTTGGTCTTGAATCATATGTTAGCGTACATCTCGCTTCCCACACCGCTGAGAGCTGCTGTTCTTCCTCTGGTCATTGAGGTTGGCATATTTAAACTATTTCAGGAAGAGGACAGAGATTTTGTGGCCTGAGATCTGTTTTTTTTACTGTACAAATTCAGATGATTTAAGAGAGTTGACTGAAGATTTCTGAAAATTTTGGTTTTCAGATGTTTATGTTTGCTAAATTTGTCTCAAATTCCTAAAACTAAATCCAGCACATATCTACAGTGCAGAAGTGGAGTAACTGTGTTTTGAGATACTTGTCGCTGCACTGAAAACTACACTGAGCAGCATTGAACATTGCACCTCCAAACAGAGGGAACTGTTTTAAAACATCTACACCCGTAAATCCTACTGTAGGTGACAAGGGATGGAACTGAAAGTGACCAACTCATATTTACCCGCCCTGCTTTCTGTGTGTGTGTGTGTGTGTGTGTGAGGAGTTTATTTGGGATATTGACTATCATTGTGCCTAGTATGAATTATTATATATTCATTTTTATTTTGTCTAATTACATATACACCAACATATTGAGGTCAATCAGAAGTAGGAAGATTGGATAAATCAGGTGGAAAGATGGATTTTGAAGTATTCGTGTTTGTATTTATTTACAATTATTATTTTTGTACAGCTGTAAATAACACTGTTAACTTATCACATACATACAAGGGAATAAACTACTTCAGAGACTATTTATGTTATCAATTGTAAAAACATATAGTATGTTAATTACATTTTGTAAATATTTTTTTATTTTAACATGTATTGCAGTTAATAAATATCTTTTAAAAACTTGTTTATGTTGAATATTGTATATAATTGTGCCCATTATGGATGAAACAATCTATTATATTAGACCCATGACCAATGTTTTTATTTGATGTATGGT
The DNA here is from genome assembly GCF_004355925.1 of Anarrhichthys ocellatus. NCBI lineage: Eukaryota > Metazoa > Chordata > Actinopteri > Perciformes > Anarhichadidae > Anarrhichthys > Anarrhichthys ocellatus. The sequence continues at coordinate 1,849,793 of NW_022280101.1, read as the reverse complement.
ATTTTCTTATTTTCTGTGTGTATGTATTTGTTTGGCATTACTTTTATTTTAAAACGTGTTCGAAATGAATAAATAAATAAATAGATACATGTCACGTGTCGATGACGTGGCGGTAAACAAAGCGCGGAGCCAATCGCAGAGAGGCAGCTCGGTCAGCCGACAGAAGCTTCCGGGATTGTGTTGTGTTGTCAAAATGGCAGAACACCATCATCATCATCACTTCTCTCTGTGCTTCTGCGATTTAATGAGGTAAGCTTCTTCTCACACAATCCATCTCTTCATTCACTTGATGACATTTTATTTAAAAAAAGATAGAATCCCACTGAGACGGACTCGAGTCACGAGTGGAAAGTAACACGTCTTTCGGTGGTGTTCCCGTCTACTCACGGTCCTGTGTTGTGTGTCCTAGGTTGTTGTGGTCCCTGGTCGTGCCCTGCGTCTACCTCAGCGTGGTCCTGACCCTCGTGCTGTTGCTGCTCCTGCTGGGGGTCCGACTGTGGCTGAATGGCCGCCGCAAGGCCCGCGGGGCTCCGGACGGAGGCCCCGCGGTGGCTTTCTTCCACCCGTACTGCAACGCCGGAGGAGGCGGGGAGCGGGTCCTCTGGTGCTCCCTGAGGGCCCTCATGAACCGGTACAGTCTAACTGCACCACCTGTTGACACTGTATGGCCAACAGCACGTGGACACACTTGTTCTAATAGCGGAAGTTCATTACTTCAGTACAATTGTTGAGATTTCACTGAAGTATTTACATTTCCTGCTACTTTAATAATGTAGAATATAGTCCACATATAAATAATGTTATATTATAGATTAATGCTAATGCCTGTGTGTTATTTATACTTGAGTACAAGATCTGTCAAGTACTTCACATACTTTAACTGATTTGATGTTTTCCCTCATCTCCTCAGATACCCGAGCGTCTCCTTCGTGGTCTACACTGGAGACCAGGGAGTGACGGGCGAGCAGATTCTGGAGGGAGCCCGACAGCGTTTCAACATCACGCTGCCCCGACCGATCACCTTCGTCTTCCTGCGACACCGCTCGCTGGTGGAGGCCAGTTCTTACCCGCACTTCACCCTGCTGGGTCAGAGCGGCGGCTCCATGTTCCTCGGTAAGGCCGTGCCAGAACTTATGCTGAATTAGTTTTGATGGACATAGACGGGGATTGTGAGTTCAAGTACATTAACACTGTGTGAGTGTTGCAGGCTGGGAGGCGCTGACGGCCTTCGTCCCCGACCTGTACGTGGACTCGATGGGCTACGCCTTCACCCTGCCCATCTTCCGCTACCTGGGAGGCTGCAAGGTGGCAAGCTACGTCCACTATCCCACCGTCAGCACCGACATGCTGTCTGTGATCAGAGAGAGGAACCCCAGGTTCAACAATGCTGACTTCATCTCCAGAAACCCCGTGCTGAGCGCAGTCAAGGTGGTGTACTATTTCTGCTTCGCCCTGCTGTACGGCCTGGCCGGCTCCTGCAGCGACGTCATCATGGTGAACTCCACCTGGACGCTGGGACACATACTGTCTCTGTGGCGCGCCCCGAGCCGCACCAGCATCGTCTACCCTCCCTGCGACGTCAGGGCCTTCCTGGGCGTCCCGCTGGAGGAGGATGAGGAGGAGGATAAAGAGGAAGTGGAGGAGGGCTGGGAGGAGCTCGGACGGGAGCTGAGTAGTGAAGAGGAAGGAGTCGGGGACAGGAAGTGCCACTCCATCGTGTCGGTGGGTCAGTTCCGACCAGAGAAGGACCACCGGCTGCAGATTCGGGCGTTTCACAAACTGCTGGACAGGAAGAAGGAGGGGCCCGGGGGACGGGAGTCTCTGCGGCTGGTGCTGATTGGTGGATGCAGGAACCAGGAGGATGAGGAGCGGGTGCTGATGCTGCGGGGGCTCTGCCAGGAGCTGGACGTGGCCGACCGCGTCGACTTCAAACTCAATGTGTCCTTCGAGGAGCTGAAGAGAGAGCTGGTGGACGCCACCATCGGTCTGCACACCATGTGGAACGAACACTTTGGTATAGGTGAGGACAACACGCCCCACACACACTTCACCTACATAGTATTTACAAAAACTACACAGGTACTTTATTACTTTGAAGGTCTCCCCAGACATGTTTTTAAGAAATACAAAAGAAGTTTGATTACTTTAAAAATTATTAAAATGAATGACATCTCCCTCATTGAAAAATCAAGAATGTATGACGATGCAAATATTGTTAATTTCAAGTTTAACAGGTTTGACGGCAGAGGATTTCTGACGGTGAATGTTTGTTTGTATTAGATCAGCAGCTCTCACTCTCTCTCTGTCTCTCTCTCTCTCCAGGTGTGGTGGAGTGTATGGCTGCAGGCACCATCGTCCTCGCTCATAAGTCTGGAGGTCCAAAACTGGACATCGTGGTGGCGTACGAAGGCGGACAGACGGGCTTCCTGGCCGACAGCGAGGACGGCTACGCCGCTGCCATGGAAGCCATCTTGGCGCTGTCTCCATCGGCCAGACTGGAGATCCGACACAATGCCCGGCGCTCTGTGGAGCGATTCTCCGACCAAGAATTTGAGGCTTGTTTCATCGCTGCCATGGAGTCTCTGATGTGTCAACTGGAGCGATGAGGAGGACCAGACGAGGCCCGGTGTCCACCAGGGACCAGGACTTCATATTAAGTTAATTCTGCTACCCAGATATATGAGGGGGGAAACAGTGAGTCATATCTAAGTTTAAAACAAGCTAAGCTTCCGACGCTGTTACTAAAGTGTGACATAGTGTCTCGTTCCTCATTTAAAATAATAGTCGACATTGTCAAGTTCCTGGTAGACACCCAGAGATAAACTTGTCTGTCTTATACGCTGCGATGAAGCAAAAACAACAAAAAAAAACATTTCCAGTGACTTTGCATGTGTCAAACTCTCGACGACTGTTCACCAAACGGACAGAAACATGGAGAAGAGATGAAGCGTCTGTAATGTTCGTAGTAACAAACGTCACTGTTGAAATCCTCCCCGAACAGAAAACCGTAGCAGGGCTGATCGCCGTAATGTTCATTTATCAAAGTGACCCAGCCTGGAGAAGCGGATGACAGATGAAACATAAAAGTCTCATCGTATTCACTATTAAACCATCAACGTCGATGGGACGCTGGCTAACAGCTCAGAAAAAACTTTAAACCACATTATTCCAAGTGGGAAGTTACATTTACAAGAGGAAATGGATTTTGGGAGTTTTTATTATCATTAACGTCATATCGTTGTGATATTTGGTCCAGGACCTGTTGAGCCTAGTTTACCAGGCTGACAGCAGAGGGACACTGCTAGCATGCGTAAAGTAAGAAAATGTTTCTCTTCCATCTGTTTCCTTACCAACACATTTGATCTTGTTCGCTAGCCAGCTTGTGTTTCTTCTCTTATGAGTATGCTACGCCTGCAGTTTGCCCCTTCTTCCCGTCTTTGTGCAAAGCCAAACACATGCTGGACTTATCTCAGTACTGGACGCACAGATATTCAACTTGTATGAATCTTCTCACCTGACTATGAAGCATATTTCCCAAAAATGTTCCTTTGAGGCGTTTGATTAAAATTGAGAGTAGTTACATTCCAACCAGCTTTTTGTGCGACACCACTGAAGGCCGTATGTGTTTGCTGGTGTGGAAGTGAGTTATATCGAGTTATACTGGTGTGACTTTGAGTATAGTTTATTTATGATGATGTTTTCCAATTACTGACTGATTCTTAAATAGATGTAAAGGGGTTTGCAATGTTGTTTTTCCTCAAGAAGTTACCGAAATGAAGACTTTTCTGTTTCTGAGCACATCGAGGGAGCACTTCAAAAGTAATGATGGCCAAATATCTCTCGTTTAAATATTGTTTCACTTCCTGCATTCCTGTTTGTAATGAGTTCACGAAAATATTACACGTGTTGAATATTAAAAATCTTTATTTCAAAAAAGAATTATTACTATTTAAGTATGTCCATGTTGAGAGGATGAGAAAACTGAAACAATACTGCAATAAACGCAATCGTCAAAACACTTCATAGAAACTGTTTGTTTGTGCTGCCAGCCTGTGGCAAGAAACAGTAACGGCACAGCAAAGGTAAAACACTACTGCTGCTTATTAGAGAAGAACATCCATTTAATAACAGTGGCCAACTGTTGTGAAAATTACTGAGCCTTTCCCTTGTTTTGTTAAAAAACATTTGTGTTTTTAAAGATTCATGTCTTCAGTAGGAACCTATTGGCACGGAGCTGAGAGCCGGGGCAGACAAGTATTGAGAGACGGACGAACACATTGTTACTTTTGGTCTTTTTTCGTGGGATTTGTTGAAAGTAAGAACGATATAGAACGCCACCAGACTCACCCGATATAAAGTACAAAACAACGCATGAAGAACCCTAACAACTGGGCGTTCAGACATGCTGGACCTCAATCTCTCTCTTTGTATTCTGCACAAAACTAGTTCTTTCTGACTAAACGGTGGCAGGTGAAAACATCAGATCTGTGTGGAGCGATGAGGCGACTTCCTCACATTAATACATGACAATAAATGTCAAATCTCCATCATGTTTTCCACCATTTGATCTTTGAGTAGAGCTCTTTTAATTAATGACCTCATCTCATTGTGTCCTCTTAATTTTAATGGCGCTGAACAGATAATTAGCTCCACAAGCTGCTTATCTCCATCAACCAATGAACTCATATTCACACAGCAGTAGCGGATGGAAATGCAAATTAATTTGCCTTTACTTTTGCCAATTCCCTGGAAATTTTGTTATAATTTGCACTAAATTTGGATGCCTTGATTTATGTTCAGAGCCGCTATAAACACTTTGAGACCTGGTTGGATAATTCAACGTTCAAACTAATCTGTTTCAAGCTAACTGGGACCTTAAAAACTGAATTAATAGGACAATGAAGGTGGATGGTTATAGGAGCCCTCAGAGAAAATCTTACCAAAGCTTATTATTTGTCGAACAAACAAATGCATCTCCCCCATAAAACATATGCAAAGCTGAATTTGACATGTTTTAGTTGCTGCTGTCTTGTTTTGACGTGCGATCGTCTGAATGCTCGGACTGACCGTCACATTCTTCGGTCTCAGGCGAGACAATGTCTGCACTGGAGTCTTCAACTTCCTGCTCGTTTTGTTGCGAGTGTGCAGCGCTCACTTCTCGTCCGACCTCATTCTCGTTCATCCCTTCCTCCACCGCTGCCCTCTCCTCTGTGAGCTCCGCCTCGTCCGAGCTCCCGTCCTCCATCACAAACAGGTTCTTCATGGAGTCGGCCACCGCCTCTCTCAGCTCGTCCTCCGACTCCTCAAAGTTGCTGATGAGCAAAAAGGAAATTAAAATGATCTCATGCAGAGCAAAAAACAGTATGTTGTTTGCTAACTCACACTTATTATACTATAATTATATTCATAAAAAATTAAGAGGTAAAGAGCAGCGAACAGAAAGCAGTGTTACTCACGTGTCGTCATCGTCTGACCTCGGCTCCAGATGATCTTCATCCATCTCCACATCAGAGTACTCCTCGTCCTCCTTCCTCTCCTCATCTTCTCTGTCCTTCTCTGGCTCTAAATCTGAGAGTAAACGCAGTTCAGTGAGTCAGACTTTTTTTAAGTAATTGTAATAAAACCTCCGGTTTTCTGTCCATGTTGTTAAGATAAATCCTTTAACTGGACACCTCATCATTCTAATAATTATTCAGATGTCAGTGTGAGAGAGTAAAGTCTGACCTGCATCCACTGAGTCCAGAGTTGATGATGCGAGTTCAGCCTGAGCGAGAGCGTTCAGCAGGGTGTTGGGGGGGTCATCGACCCACCGTCTGCGACCGGCCGCATCCTCACCTGAGGGGGGGGCGGGGTCAGGTGACATACTTGGTCATACATCCCGCATTGTCATGGTCAAGATTCTCTACAGGTTTTCTGGAATAGCTGTAGAATTTCTCCACGGGGATTTTAAAGCTTTGTTGCACTTCCGCTAAGCCGAATTTTGTTTTCCAGTCTTTATGCTAAGCTAAGCTAACCATACACTGGCTGTGAATTCATATTTAAGGTACAGACATGAGAGTGCTATTAAGCTGAACATCTAACTCTCAGAAAGACAGCGAATAAACGTATTTATGAAAATGTCAAACTATTACAACTACCTTAAAACTAAGAGAAGAAGACAAGAAAAGCGCAGAAAATGAAAATAAAGTAACTTAAGAAAACAAACTTTAACTTTGTTTTTTGTAAAAAATGAAATATAGAGAGAAAAGATGAGAAGATGACGTGCTTTTATCACTCACTAATAATGGATAACTAAAAGTTACCATACATGACTTGAACACATTTCTGGGCCTCTTCACTCAGATGTTTAACAGGTGTACTGCACCTTGTTCCTCGGCCGCGGTGCTGTAGGCAGAGTTGATGTCCATGTTTGCGAGAGCGTCCAGCAAAGTCTGTGGAGTCCTCTGGCTCCACCCCCTCCTCCCCTCCGACCAATCTCTGAGCTTCAACTCCTCCCCCTCCTGGAAGCTCAGAGTCTGGTTCAGAGGGTCCACTTCCTGATCGGAGAATCAGGGACAGAATGAGAAAGAGACAAAGTGAAGAAGAGGAGCAGTGAAAGAGAGACAGAGAGAGTTGTCACTTACCTCCTCCTCCATTTGTCTTCCATCACCCACTTTCTCCTCTTCTTCCTCGCTTCCCTCCTGTTTCTCCTTCTCTGCGTCCTCTTTCATGCCTTCCTCGTCTAACCGGATCTCAAACATGATTCCTTTCTGCAGGAATAAAAGTTATAGCGCGGATTTACACTTTACAGCTGTTGTTCGAGGAGGTTCATGGTCTTTTTGGCCGTTTGTGCGTTTCAATTACCAAAAATGCACACATCACATGAAGGCTATTGGTAAAATTGCACGAATGAAAAAGATAACATCTTCATCATCATGGTGCTGATAAATCCAGAGGGGTCATCCTCTGAGAGCAGGAATATCCTCAGCAGCACGTCGTGTAAATCTGGCAGGGAGCTATCGAGTCACGTGTGCTGCTCAACAAAGTGTTTGACAAACCAACTTCTATGATTTTAGGAGGATAGCGGGCTGAAAACTGAGCTGCTTATTTGGGGTACCACACGCTATTCTACGTAAAATATCAATCTGACACAACTGTTCACTAAACGGACAGAAATCGTGATTAGAAGCTGTAATACCAATCTCAAAGACAGGTCTGACTCTCGCGTTAAGACTTCAGCTCTGACTGTCTGAGCTGAATATTTAGTGTAGTCACCTTGTCTTTGTGTTTTCTCTCCAGCGCTCTCTTCTGGTCTCCGTTCTCCTCTCTGATCTGCCTCAGAGCTGCATCCACATCCTGCAGACACAGGAAGGGCGAACTATTAGAGACTCATACATGTGTGTTTTGTTGAGAGCTTATGGGATGAACACGACTTGTGTAGTTGATTCTGAAACAACTCTGTGTCTGCATGTTTTATCTCTGAAGAGTAGCTGGATGACGGGAGGATGTCACAGAAAAACAAAACATACGGCGTTCAAAGTAATGAAGGAAAACGTCAACAAAGGCAACAATCCTTTCAGAGTATTATTGTTATTTATGGAGTACTGACTGGAGTATGAAAACCATTATGGCCAGAATGAGAGTGACACAACTGATTTCTTGTGAGTATTTACCTGTGCAGGTGGACGTCTCTGCTGCTCAGGTTCTGGGTCTCTGGGTTTCTCCACCACAAAGGTTTCATGTTTGTGCTGTGGCTGAGGCTGACACATGATCAAATGAAAATATGTTAATGTTTAACTCGGTCTCATTCATCACGCTGAAGCAAGTATACATTCACAATGACAGAGTTACTGTCAGGAGGAGCTGATGTCTCATTCAGACTAGATGGGGAGGCAAAGATACTGCAGGAGGTGAATTTGAGTCAGAAATCATAACTCTCTCCGCCGGTGTGTAGGATTTAGCGGGATCTATACATACAAATGGAATATAATATTCATAGCTATGCTCTCCTTAGTGTGTAATAGGGCTGTCAACAAATATACTACACAGCTAATGGTAAACAAACCATGTACCTACAGTATCAGTATCGGTTGGTTGTAATCTGCAACCTTTAGTTCACACTAAATCCTACACACTGGTCCTGTAAGAATCACCCAGACAAATCATTGCACAGGTCACGTGCCATGCAATAAAGGGATAACAGAGATGGAGAAATTGTCCCTTTAAAATCAGACACTTTTCTGACCGCTGTTCTGTAACCTGAAGTGGAAATTAGGTTTTTGTGTACCTCTACGTCAGCTCTCAGCCTCATCTGTCTCATCTCCTGGTGATACTGCTGTCTGATGAGATCCAGCTGACGTAGGTAATCCTGCATGCACACACACACACACGCACACACACACGCACACACAAAGAGACATAAACTAAACATTCAGGTCTGTTCATAGATTTACTTAATACAATACTTGAGTAGTAGCTGCCAACATGTGGTTCAAAACTCTGCAGAAGCAGTGGTATTTTTGTATCATATATTTTTATATTACTTTATCATATAATATTATTTCTTTCCAGGATTTCTGTGGAACACCCATTTATGCCAGCCCATTTTTCTACTATTTTATTTATTTTGGCAAAGCACAACTCCAACACATTTCATTCAGTCTTCACTAAATCATCTAAACTACAAAAAGTCACAACCTTGACTGTAATCACCGACCTGCTGTCCCTCCTGCCTCTTGTCCTGAGGTGCATGTTGTTGTTCAGGTCGCACTTCCTGCTCCTGACCACCGCGCTTCCTGTTGCACTCAGCTGTACACGGACGCAGACCCTGACGCTCAGAAAGTAGAAGTCAGTTAGAGCTGATTTTTGTTTTAAATGTGATTGTTAGTAATTACTGTGTTCCTTCAGTGTGGGATTTTTCTAAACTGGAAGGAACCTGAATGAGTTGACAGCTAAATTAAATAATTTAATAATCCAACAGTCAAGCCAATAATCAGAAATATGTTGTAGAGTCAGTAGAGTCAGCATGTGTGAGTGACAGAACAGACTGTGAAGCATGAGCTTCATCCTACCAGCTGTTTCTCTGCTCTCAGCTTGTACTGGTTGGCCTCGTGTCTCCTCTGCAGGTATTCATTACGAGCTGCAGCCACACTGACAAAACAAGTGAGGGGGTGGAAACAAAGACATGGTTAATATTATTATTAAGACAGTATGTCTGGTTTTGATCAGAATCCATTATGACAACACATCACCAATGAATTATGCTGGAAACACAATATCAGCTCCAAAAAACAAGCCAAAACGAATTGTTGACTTAAAACATTCAACATTTTGGGAATTAATGTACGGTAACATACAAACATTACCTAGTTTGAGCTTCTTAAATGTGAAGATGTCCTGCCTTTTTTCTCTTATGTGATTGTGAATTGAATATATTTGAGTTTTGGACTGTTGATCGGACAAAACAAGCAGTCTGAATACATCTCCTTGAGTTCTGGGACATTGACGGGAGAATAATCCACAGATGAATCGATAATGAATATAATTGTTAGTTGCTGCCCTGGGTGTATGAACACTCACAGCTGGTATGGTTCCACAGTGTGGTCTTCACATCGCTCCTTCTGTCTCTCCTGAGGAGGAGGAGGACGAGGAGGAGGAGGAAGGACGTCTTCCTTGTTCCTCCTCTGAAAGGCGTCCAGCTGGGCGTAGTGGTGCTGGTAATAGCCGACTGGCTGCTGTCCATTGAACCTGCATCAGTCATAGTTTTAGGTCAAAGTGTACCTCTGAAGCTCATTGAGAATATTTCCGTTCATGGAGGAAAGAGGTTAACTGTAAGATACAGTCGATCTAATTCACCTTTGCTTCTGCTGCCCTGCAGCTTCTCTGTCTGCAACTCTTTGATGAAGAGGCTGCAATCAGAATTAAATGAAGTATTATAACAATAGAAAGAAGAAAAACGATATATATATATATAAAATACAGCATTTCCTTCTGTAATGTAGCGGAGTTGAAGTTTAAAGTAGCATCAAATGGAAGTACCTCAAAATTGTATTTAAGTTCAATACTTGAGTTAATGTAGTTTATTCTACCTGCACACTGTCAATTACTTGTACTCATTTTATTATGACATGTTGGTGATCAGATGAATTTCATGAGGGCAAACAGCACCAGCACCATCACATACTTGAACATGGGGATGAAACACTATTCACAGGGTTCCAATACGAGGCTATTTTTATATAAATACCGGGGCTCTTTGCCAGTTATTATTATTATTATTATTATTATTACTTTGTAGTGGGCAGGAGTGTAGACTCTGAGTGGGACTCTCCAGTCTGGTCTCTTCACAGCGACTCCGGGCCTCTCTGCTGCTCTGGACTTCTGCTTATTCTCTGGATAACAGGAAAGTCTTAATTTAGAATAGCAAAGCAGGTAAACAAGCTGTTTATCTAGATAATGGTGTAACTTTGAATGTTGTCAGTGACGTACATTTACTTAAGTACGAATTCAAGTCACTTGTACTTTTTCCATTTAATGTAACTTTATACTTCTACTCCACTAAATCTCAGAGTCAAATATTGTCTCACAGAACAACAACCCTATAAACATATGATGAACTTATAGAATATGATGCTGTAGATTAAACTACCCAACAACACTGGCTGCTGTATACATATTTCACATGTGCACCTATAGGTGGCATGAGTTGCCGGTTTAGTACTGCTCTTCCTGCCCTTGTTCCTTTGTCTGAAAGTGTTTAAAAATGCTAAAAGAAACTGCTTTTAAGTTTACAAAAAACATGTAATAAGACATTATGAGCTGCCAGTGCAGGGATGAAAGATGAAATTAGGTAACCATTGTGAAGCAGACTAGCAAGTAAAAACAGGCACTTCCTCATTGATTTAAGACTTTAATATCTGATGTTACCAAAACACAAAGTGGGCCAAGATGTGACACAATCAGTCCAATCAGGATCCTGCCCAGCTGTGATACAACTGAGGAGAGAATCGTGTTTCCCTCGGCAGCTGTAGCCGAGCCTGCAGCAACAAAGCCTGATCAGACTGAACTGGTGTCGGCGAACGACCACTGGGTGGCGCCAGAATCCAGATTCTTATGAGAACTGAAACTACTTTACCTTGTGGGAGGCAGTGTATTTTTTTTCAGCATTATTGTGCAGACATTCCATGATAACCTTTCAGCATATTATAATTGAAGTGTTCTGAGATAGAACTATACTTCTGAACCTCCTCTTGACTCTGTTTTCAGGATTTACTAAATCTGGCCTGTGATGGGAGACTTTACGAGACAATCACAGGTCATATAAAAGAGAGGGCGTTTCTATTGGTTTGTTCTCCAAACACAGATGTGCGTGCAGGACTCTTCGGTGAAAGACTTTTTTTTAAAGGCGGAATATGCTGAAAGAAAAGTTGCTGTTCCAAAAGGATACCAAATATATACTGCTTACCCCGATCTAAAGATTCAGTTTCTGTGGCTGCTGTTATGCTGGTTGTTATCTGTGTTACACGTGTGTTGTGTACATGTTATTTTCATGTTTATGTGTGTGCGGCCTTACCTGCTGCTCCTGCTCTTGTTTTAACAGCCTGGGATGCTGCTGCTCTGTTTCGATGCAGCACCGTGTGGCTGAACTCCTCCTGCATCACCTGCACGCACGCACACACACACACACACACACACACACACACACACACACACACACAC
>NW_022280101.1:1817538-1838086 GCF_004355925.1 Anarrhichthys ocellatus | reverse complement strand
CACACACACACACACACACACACACACACACACACACACACACACACGTTTATTCATCTGTTCTTCTGGGGACCCTGATCCATGGAAACAGATAATGGCCACAGAGATTCAAATATTGTAAGAAACTGAACAAATACATGTAAAATTTAAGTACCACTAAATTCAAGGCACTGAAATATTTTGCTGTATTTCAGGGATATACTGTGTATTTTTAAAACCTTTCACTGATTTGATTGTTTAATGGAGTGAGTAGTGAGCCGATCAGATTCATTACCTGTGGATCCAGGTGTTTGCTGATGTGCTTCTCCAGGAATGGACGCCTGAGGACGGAGCTGACCGAGGGTCGGTCCCGGGGGTTGACCTGATAAACAATGTGAGTGTCTTTACGTGTGTGAGGATAATGAAAGTGAAGATGAACACTGAAGAGCAGCATCATTTGCAGAAGATTCTTTTATATCTATTAAATTAATTGATAATTATTTGTGCAGTCCAATAACAAAACTCATCGCAAGTGACAAAACATAGATTTCCAACAATGTCACTTACTTTCTCTACTCTAAATTCTGTTTAATCTGTTCCAAAGCTCCTGTAAACATCTGAAAGACAGCAGCAATAATTAACATTCCAAATGCTGCGGTATGTTTCATCTGCCTGAGTGTCTACAGTAGACAATGGAAGCTTCCTTATCTGCAGCTCAGGCTGATATCCTGAACAGCTGCTCAAACAGTTTCCTGCCTTTCTGACATTGACACTTTCTGTTTCAAATTAACTTGTTTTGCAGTTTGAACTCGGAGAGCTCAGCAGGCGATTAAAGGAAGAATATGTCTGGCAAATTGTGAAAATGTCAGAAGACCCTTTAGGTAAACCAGCAACTTTGGTATTCTGTATTGTTTTCATTTCAGTTTCCTTCCAGAATTTTGAATCACGTCACAATTGAATTGACTTGTTAAAATTTGTGTCATCAATGTTCAAGTCCAGGTTTAGCTACAAGTCCCGATCTGTTGTTTATGCAGACCTACTTATGGTTGATGCACCTCATATCCACACACTGTGAAGAGAATATATGACGAGTATCTCACCTTGAAGAGTTGGGTGACCAGCAGGCGGAGATCGTAGGAGTAGTGGCTCGGTACTGGGTTGTAGCTCCCTCTGCAAATTTTACCGACCAGCTGCCGCAGACTGCTGCCCTCAAACTGCAGGTGAAGACAGGTAGAAATATAATAATATAATATGTGTGTCAATACATATTAGTAACCACCAGTGACCAACATAAATAAAATGTCTATTGACAGGCCAAGTGTTTCTGTAACACAAAATAAAATTGTAATACAAATAGTGCAAAGAAATTCATATTGTATGGGTAGATATGTACATTATACGCATGTCTATATACAGTCTATACCGCATGTAGGATCTGTCGAGACAGTGACATTGTATGATGATAATACATGTTAAAAAAGAAAGTCGATGTTTAAGCGTGTGACAGATTGAAAGTGAGAGGTTTTGGCGCGTTAGTTTAAGTGTTGGTTGTATGAAACAAGCTATTTGAATACATCACCTCAAGAGTAGAGAGAAGCAGCAAAGGAGCCCGACTGGATTTGAACCAGTTACGTTGTGGTTTATGGTCAGCATCTTAACCAGCCATTTTTCACTAGTTCTTGACATTTTAAAGACTAAACAATCAATCAAATAGTGAAGAAAATGATTCGCTGATTGATATATATTGAAAATCATCGTTAGTTGCAGTGCTCATTTTGCTCTACAGTGTAAGTGCCGAGCTGTTTGTGTGGGTGTGTGTGGTGCAACTTACTGGATGCCTCAGGGTGCAGAGTTCATACAGGATGCAGCCCAGAGACCAGATATCCCTGCAGGGAGGATACACACACACACACACACACACTATGTGGCATTATGAAGGATATTAAATGCAATCTGACTTTAATTTAACAGGATTGTTATATCACCCCAGATGTGTTCCCAGCTCATGTTTTGAAACTTGACAGAATCAGGGAATGCATTTATGAAGTAACCATGATGCACCATTAGTGCGTCTTGTGTAACTTGACATATTTCGTGTTGAAACAGGATGCTGGGGCAGGGCCTGACATTATCCCCTATCCCCCTGAGCTAAAGTCATAAACACCAGAAAACAAAACCATCATGTAAAAATCCAGAACAGTGAAGTCTCCAATCAGAGCGAAGCCAACAGAAACTTCTAGTTAAACGGTTTTCAGTTCTGGAGTCATACGACAGCTTTTTTTCCTTTTTGGCAAGGAAGTAAGTATGTGCATGTGTGTGTGTGTGTGTGTGTGTGTGTGTGTGTGTGTGTGTGTGTGTGTGTGTGCGTGCTAGTTTGTGAGGTCCGACTATAGCTTTAGAACTTAAGGATGAGGCCAATATCAGGAATTAAGATCTCTTTGTCCAGTGAGTTTAGAATTAAGTTTAGGTGAAGGTTAGGGGCTCAGGCATGGATTATGTGAATGAGGGTCTCACAAGTTGAGCAATCCAAACATGTCTGTGTGAGCGTGGGAAAGAGGAAGTAACATTGACCTCAGTAGTATCAAAACAAGTTTACAGAGAAGAACCGTACAATGATCTGTCTAAATACACAGAAGAGAGGGTAAAGAATGATTGTCATTTTGCGTGTGTGTGAGTGTGTGTGTTTGCTGCACTTCTGAGTTTCCTGCTAGTGAGTATGTGTGTGTGTGTGTGTGTGTGTGTGTGTGTGTGCATGATGGTATGATGGTGAAATGAAACACCCATGAGTGAATGTGCTACAGTGCAACCAGATGGTAACAGAATGATTGCAGAAGTATTCACTTCTATCATCATTTTGCAAAAAACAACCACAACATCATAATTTTTATCACACTAAACACTAAAATAACTGTCACACTGCATGTGAACATGTTCGTGGTTTGTTTCAGCCAACAGCATAACGAGCATCAGAATGTTAATCAGTCAAAATGTATCTCCTCTTCGGTTCTTTAGATGACAATTTACAGGAAACTCCGTGAACCAGAAAAGATAGACTCCACCCAGCTGGGACTCAAAGTAGATGTAAACAAACGAGACACTGGACCATTTCCACACTACATACTGCATTAATAATATACAGTGTGAATTGTTATTTAATAATTATAAATGTTTATGAACTGCTTATAAATGGTGAATTGGTAAAAAAAAAAAACGTTTACAGTTTAAGTTTGTGGTGGTAAAGGTGGTGAACATGCTCGAGAAACATTTAAGGAAGCAAAAGAATTATGTATTCATTTCGGATCTTCACAAGATTTTTCTGTCCGAGTCCGGCCCTGATTTTTATTTTTATTGTGTGAACTACGAGCCACCATAGCTCATTACAGAATGTGAAAGCATGTGAAAGCATCCGTACGTACGTCTTGTTGTTGTAGGGTCGACTCTCGCAGATCTCCGGGGAGAGGTAGTACGGTGTCCCAACACAAGTCCTGGCCAGCTCCATAGTGCTGCACAGCCACAGGACACAAACACAACAGTCAGGGTTCATGGCAAAAAGTCACACAAAATTGTAAAATCACTCCTTCTATTCATACCAAATATTACATGACCCCTTCCTAACATGCTTGTAAAATCAGACTTTAAAAGCTTTGTGTGCAGAGCTAAACACGCTAAAAACATCAACCTGCAGCCCACTGAAACTGCTAATAGGTAAGAAAGAGACAAGCAAATAGAAATATGCTTATTGCTCTGCATTAGGACAGAACTCAAAAGGTCCGTTTAGGTTAAAGCTGCAGCTAGGTTAGCTCATTAGCCAACCTGCAGCCTGACTACAAACTGTCCAGTCAAGTTCTTCCACAACTGGGAACACAATTTGTTTCAGGAGTTGGCTTCATACCCGGAGAGTGAGTGGAAACAGGAAAGAGACAAGAGCAACATCATGATACGGAGTTGGAAGAATAAGGCTGGTGGTTCAATGGTGCAGTGGCCGTTCGCAGCTCATCCAAGCAATCTCCCAGTTCTATAGTTAAGGCCAGTGGTTCCCAACCTAGGGGGCGGGCACCTCCAAATGGTCACCAGATAAATCTGAGGGGCGTGAGTTAATTAGTGGGAGAGGAAAGAAGAAGAATCTAAGTTTCGATCCACAAATCTGTTTCCAGTTTCTAGGCTTTTCTCTCATCTTTGATTTGTTTGTGAAATATTCTTATTTGAACAGTTATTGTTCAGAGGAGAATCGTCTCTTTTGTGGAACTACAACAACTCAGATACATCTAAAACACAGCAACGGGCCCAAATTAGAAACTGCTTGCTTGTGTCGGGTTACAAGCAAAAACGGTTGTGAATCATCAGTCTAATCTCTATAAAATAATTTAAATAATACATATAAATATGTTCCCCCTTTTTTCCGTCCTGCAGGGCGACCATTATTTCCACAACATGTGTGTTTACATGTCCTGGTCGACAGTTTGTGGAATGATAATGACTTGTTTGGAGATCTTCCATGTGTTACAGAGAACTCAAAGACAAACAGCTGCACTGTGTATGTGTGTGTGTGTGTTTGTGCGCTTGTGTGTTTGTGCGTGTGTGTGTGTGTGAGTGTGAAGATGACACTGACTTACTTATTCAACATTCTTGCAATTCCAAAGTCCCCCAGCTTTGCTTTCATCCCTCCGTTGGTTAGGAAGATATTCTGGAGCAGAGGGAGAGCAGGAATGAAAGCATGCCTGTGTTCCAGCAGA
Source organism: Anarrhichthys ocellatus (assembly GCF_004355925.1). NCBI lineage: Eukaryota > Metazoa > Chordata > Actinopteri > Perciformes > Anarhichadidae > Anarrhichthys > Anarrhichthys ocellatus. The sequence continues at coordinate 1,833,374 of NW_022280101.1, read as the reverse complement.
GAAACAGTGACTGTGCATGTAAACGTGTGTGTATGTGTGTGTGTGTGTGTGTGTGTAAACAGATATGATTGATGAAAGATAGTGATGGTTGTGAACAGAGACGCAGCCTGTGGTCAGTTATTCTGGGAGTTGGCACACAGTGAGGTCTTTGTTCAGAACAAAGCTGAAGCTCTGGACAGTTCAGCCTCACAATCCTCTGAACTCTGTAATGATAATACTCGTTAATTAAAAAGTTCAACCTCAGGGTCTGTGGGTAATGTTGTTTACCATGTACAAGTTGTACTAGGAAATGCCTGATGTAGAGTCTGTGGGATACAAGGCTCAGTTAAAGTCATAGTCCACCCAAAAGTAGGCCACTGAGCTCTGAGGATCTCATAAAGAACCAGACCAAGTTTAACCTGAAAGTGTGTTTGTGTAATGGCTACCCATCAGCCCTCTGCTCACTCGACTCATGTCGAATATCATGAATGTGCTGCTTTTGGAAGTGAATGAAGCGTGATTGTGTGCAGCACTGCAGGCGGTCAGATACCTGAGCTTTGATGTCTCTGTGAAGGATCTTCCTGTCGTGGATGTGTTTGAGGCCGAGGCCGATCTGAACAAACCAGTCCACGACCTGAGGAACACACGGCTCAGTTTTAAGACCAAATTACTTCGTAATGACAGAAACATGGAGAGCATCCTCAGCCCTCCAGAGGCCACCTCACCTGCCCCTCAGTGAAGAAGACTCCTCTCTGCATGTTTATCTTCTTCATCAGATCTCCTCCGCCACAGTACTCCATCACTATGTACAGGCTGCCCCTCTCTATAAACACACACAGCAAACCTACAGTATATGTTGAGCACAAAGACACGACTACATGTTCTGTATAGAGTTTTACACTCACCTTGAAATGAACTGATGAAGGCCACGATGTTCGGGTGTTTCATCTTTGACAGCAACGTCACTTCTTTCTTGGACGATTCCTTTTCCCTCGCTGACATCTGAGCAGCGAACACACTTTTAATCCAACACTTTAACTTTCTACATGTGTAAATGAACACTAACCATTTTGTAACTATGCACCATTTCCTCTAAAATCTAATCTGAAATTAGACAAATTGTCTCATGAATGAGATTTTGAAGGGCTTCAATATTTAGTTGGTTTGAAGCAATCACTGCTTATTAACTCAGGAAACGTGGATACACCTTCCATGCAGTGTTATTTTTTAACCATACATTCTAAAAATAGTTTTATTCAGCAAGGCCCGTACAGTATCAGCTGTGGTTTTAAAACATGAGTGAGCTGCAGGTGGTTGGTGAGGAACCGTTTTACCTTTCTGAGGTTGATCTGTTTGACCACACACTGTCTGTCTCCAAGTCCCCCTTTGTCTCGAACCAGGAAGGCTTTACCAAACGCACCCTCTCCAATCTGACGGATGACCTCATAGTTGTTCATGACACCTGCAACAAGAAATAACAATAAAGTTTCTTCACCGAAATGTGAGAAGAGAAAATTATTTTATTTGAGGAGCTCGAACCATCAAATATTTTCGCATTTTTGCTTAAAAAAGAAATGATCATTCATCAATAAATTAACAAATGTATCAAATTATTTGCAATATTTTCTTTTGATCGACTAATCAGTTAATTGACGTATTGTTGCAGCTCTAACAGGTTTTATGATGCTTTGTGTGCAGCATTTTATGTTGTAGTGACATATACTCTTGATTAGTTTAATCTCCAACAGCAGTACATCATTATTTAATAAGCTAATAATTTATTTTGTATGTGAAATATAAATATAGCAGCTACAACTGTTAAATAAATGTAGTGAAGTAAAACGTACAGTGTTTGCCTCAAAATGTAGTAGAGTTGAAGTATAAAGTTGCATAAAAAATAAGAATACACAGGTAAAGTACATTGTACTAAAATATTGTACTTGAGTATATGTAGTTACTTTCCACCAATGTGATTAATCAATACAGATACTATTCCTGAAATTACAGTCGTCTGTATTATCTGCTAAATTGTAGCTAATTTAACGTAAACAACAAAATGTTCCCAGCGTTCACAGCGACAACTTCCGGCGGAAGGAGCCCGTTGCCGTGGAGACAGATACACGGGGCTACTAACTTAGCTTCCATGCTAACACAAGTTGAGTTTCGGCAATAAAAAGCTGTTTTTCTCTTTTAGTGGCAGATAACAACATATCTTCTTACCCTCTACAGAGTTGTCTTGTTCTCAGAAGTCACATAGTGAAATGAAAAGCGGTGGCAACGAGTTTAAACTAATGAGACGTTGAAGTGTCTACGGTCTGAATACTGTAAAAATACGTCAAATACGACAAGTGCAAGGGGGAAAACACATGGTATGCTGGGAGTTGTAGTCGTAGTAGTTTTCTTTGCTCAGTCCGACAAAACGCATCTTTCTTCCAGCATATTGATGAAATAAACATGAATTTAGTCAGTTTATGACAACAAGACACCCTAAAGAACTCAACTGCCAGTTTACATAAACTTTATTGTTGTATAATTTCAATAGTAGTCCTATTAATCTGAATTTGTTACAAGATCTGAAACAATTGACTAGTTAGTTGATTCCAAGAAAATGTAATTGTTTCACGGAGTTCCTCAAATTTCAGATTTATTTTCCATTTTTCTGATTCTTTTTTAAGTTTGTGCTGAATTACCTGAATTACCCTTTGAATTCATATTACAACATTTAACATTTACTATGAAAGCCCCCCAAAAAACCACCCACAATCAATGTGGGTTTGCAGAAAGATTTATTGAGATTCATAACAGTGTGATGGCACTTTTATTTATATATTATGCATTCATCTCACACCTGTCCACTCTGTCATCAGAACCAGAGGCTTCACTGTGACTGCAAAGACAAGATCCTGATTTAAATCCTCAGTTTGGCAGCAGAGGTTTGGTGCTTTATTCACAGGTACAGATCATGTTGCCGTTGTCACATTTTAGCCATCACACCCCAGAATGATATGCCAGGAATCCATCATGTGTGTGTGTGTGTGTGTGCACGTGTGAAGTTATTCATAGTGTACTGTATGTTACTCTATCTGAAAGAGTGGTGGAAATGTAGTGTAAGCATCTTCAACTGAATATTTGCCTTATTAATACATTAATACAATTTTAGTCGTGCTAAGCTCGGCTAACTATCTTGATCCCATATCTGCACTGAACATACAGACGTGAAACTGATATTCCTCTCACCTGATAGTGGGGGACAGAGAATTAACAAAGCAATATTTAACAGTCTGTCTTTAGCTCCCAGCTCTTAGCTTTTCAATTATCAGCTTCATTTATCCTCCCACTGCAAAAACAGACACACAACTGTCCATCTATGTTTAAATAAATGGTATTGCAATCAGATAAGCCAAAAGTAATTTGTAAACTAGGTGCTTTTTTGAAGAATGTCCTTTGTTTCAGTAATATTTGTTGTACTTCAGTGATGTGATGTGCCATTGTTTTGTTATTCTTGTATGTTGTTTTTGCTCCATACCTGTGATCATAGTGCCCGAGAAATTAAATTAAAATGTATTTTCCAAATCTATTTCTGTAAAGCTTTGTAGTTGTTTTGAAAGACGTGATAAAACTGAAGTTTAGTTCAATAACAGTTATTAACTTCTGTCGTTACATGATCACTTTGAACAACCTCCTCTCTGATCCGTCAAGGTGACACGCCACCTCTAACCACCTGGCTCGTTTCCCATGATGCCCCTGGGCGAGGTCCCTCTGATTAGTGCTGTAATCAAGAACACATTTCCACTGTGATCGAATGACACGCAGGTGCTCGGCCTGCTGTGACAGCTGATCTGGGGTCAGTCCTCCGAGGTGACGGCGACAGACACAAGTCACATGATGACACAGCAGATTCGTACAAATAAACATGTCAACTAGTACACAGCGATATTCATCCTCTATGATAATACTATAAACAATGTGTACTAATCAGTGGTGGAATAAGTACAAGTAAAAGGCCTGCTTTCAAAATCATGCTTAAGTACGTATCAGCGAAATAAGTCATTCTGTAAAATGTCTCCTGTGACATGAGATTGTTTCCATTTTACTTTTGTAGCTGCTCAAGGTGGAGCTACTTTTAAGTACTTTACATACATGCTAGATTAGTCCAGTGGTTCCCAACCGAGGGGTCAGGCCCCATCTAGTTTCAGCTCATAGACGTTTCTCTCATATTTGATTTTAATTGAAATATTGATAATTTGAACATCAACTGAAATGAAACCATGCGAGACATTTAGAGGGGAAATGTCTCTTTGGTGGAATTGATGAAGACTCAGACGTGAAACATGACAAGAGACAACTACACACAAACCCCTCTTTAACAATGCATTATATTTTATACTCTTATCATATTATGTAAAATCCAGAGTAACTAGTGCCGTCAGATAAATATAGTGAAGAAAAGAGGAAATATAAAGTAGAAGTTAACATTAAATTAAAATTCTGATATTAAAAAACACCAACAATAGTTCGGTTTGATACATTTCGGTGTTCGCTAAAAACGTTCCTTTATGCGGAGGATACCGGCAGCTTAACGACGTCTCAAAGGAACGAAAACACACGAGAGCACCAGGTTTGTTTTTCTATTTTCTTTATTGTGTTGGTCTGTTCGTAACTTTAAAGAGAGTATATACACAAATTAGTACAACAAGTAGAGTTATCCAAAAGACAAATTACACATTCAAAAAAAAGACAGACAACCCTTGAGAAAACAGATTTCAACATAAGCGTGTGTCTAAACGCCCTGCTGTGAATTATATTTTCTCATTTCTATTCAATGCAAACTCATAATCGAAGCTTAAAAAGAGAAGCACGTATTCACACTCGTATTTTAAGATCATTTTCCAGTTAAGGAAGAACAGGTGCAGTGTATTAATAGCTACAGCAGACAAAATACAAAAAACAAAAAAAGTCTCCCTGGACTGATTCTGCTTCAACAACCAGGATGAGTGGTATAAAAGTCACCTTTCTCTTGAAACTCAATATGTTTGTACTGAAAAGACGGCAAACTACATTTACCCTCGTCTACTGAAATACGTGTTCATGCTAATAATTGCATTTATTTTGATTAAAATAATTTACTATTTCATAATCAGATGACTTTTAACTAGTTATTTATGAAAACATTCCAAGAAGATCCCCGTACAGAAAAGTGGAAAAATACACAACTCTTTGCCTTTTTTTGTTTTGTTTGTTTTAAATCACAATCAATGAATAGCTTTACCAAACAGCTTCACATTTCACTCTTCTCAACCAGTCAAACTACCTGAAGTAAAGGACAGAAGAAAAAAAGATGGGTTTTAAAAAAAACAAACAGATCTCACTGCACACCAGTGACTTTAAGAGCAGCTGTGAGGCGACGAGGACTCTTAAGGCTCACAGATCAGAGTTTCCACCACAAACTTGTTCTCGAAGTGACGAATCTTGTGGCAGTTCAGAGCTTCACGCTTCTGCATACCTGTAAGTCAAACAGAGGGATTTAGTGTACCGCTGAGGTCCCTAGTTAGATTCCCTGTGAAGCGCCACGGACAGCGAAGATTAAACTCAGCTTAAAGTATCAAGGTGTGTTCAGACTGTCGTTGTAGGTGCTACGAATTAGGCTTGCAAAGGCACGGGAAACTTCCTGAAATTTGGCCGGATGGATGGCTGGTATCCTTGCATTTGTTTTCTCCGCTTTACTGAACCCACACCTAACTGACTGTGAATACGGGGTATGAACTGAACCATGACTTCCGTGTACCGTTACATCCGTAGCCACACGTGATCTTTAAGCAACACACGGTGAACCAAATTCCTCTTTAATGCGTCACTATCTTGTCATTGTCTCGTCCATTTCCGTTGATAAGTCTTTTAGATTTGTTTACACTGTCAACAGGGTGAAACTCATTTCTGTTTCCTGATTTCTTCTATGGGAACTGTGGAACTGATCCCCTGTGGATACATACAATAAACCCTGTGATATGTACAAGTATCACAGAAACACACATGGCCACAAGCCTGAACGACACCAGAGTATGTTTGCGGGAGAAGCTAAATTTGTTAACTGTTACACTTAAAATTAAAAGTCATTTTCATAAACTTAAATATATAAAAAGGCCTGAATGCCTTTCTATTCCTACCCAGAATCCTGTCTCTGCGCTGCAGCTTGAAGGTGTCTTTGCCGCGGCAGAGGTTGTAGATGAAGTAGCCGAGCTGGTCGACGTGCTCCAGGCGCTCTGTCACAATCATCTCCTCGTGGAGCAGGTAAGACTGAGGCAGGTAGGTGCCGGCCTGGCCAGGGAGAGGACAAATAATAATGATTACATAATATCCACTAACACCTGCCAACCCTTAAATATACATTCTAAAAAGACTGGAAACAGGGAAACAGCGAGCCTGGCTCTGTCCAAAGGTATTGATCTCCTCATTTAACGCTGTCCTCAGTCACCTTGACGTTGCTGAGCAGCTCCATTAAGTCTCTGGGGGGCATGACAATGGAGGTGTTGAGCGGGATGACGTAGCACTTGTTCAGACTCAGATCAAGATAGGCGGTCAACCTCTGAAAACCAAGACAAACAGTTACAAACCAAGAAAACTAGTATTTATAAAAGCAGTATTTTATTTACCTCAATGGCCCTTCGATTTTTAATACAATGCAAGACACTTCCAGCTAATTTTTCACATTAAAAGTCTTCCAGCCTGCTCGTTATTGGTGGGTTTTTAATGTGAAAATCCACAGGAAGTGTTTCATTGACAGCTGCAATTATTTGAATACTGTGTTCTTTATGTGAAGTCTTACGAATGTAACTAATCTCTCATACGGCACCTTGTTACATTAACATTACAATATAATTTACATGACATCTGGTCTTCTGATGATCAATTAGTACATCAACAGAAATCATAATTCGCTATCAATCTTTGGAGTCGTTCGTGCTTCTAACAGGAAGCAGCAGAGCATCTGGAGTCTCACCCGCTGGAAGTCGTGCACGATGTCGGCCGGGTCTCCGTCACCGAACTCGGGGACGGGGACGCTGATGAGCTCCACCTGCTCCCTCTCCAGCACCCGGATCCTCTCCTCCATCTGCCGCAGGGGGAACTGGTTCGGCAGATCCACGCCAACCTACGAACCAGTTCAGCCAGTTAATTAACCGGCCCCACAACCAGTCACACAGGCGGTTAATTTGGTGATTATTGCCATTGTTCACTTTCTGAAAGAGCCGATTTCAACACCAACCACAAAAGGGTAGTGGAAGGAATGAAAGCGGGACGCAGTGTTCGCACGGTCGAACAAATCCGATTAATTGATAAATGATTAATTGGCAAATGGGGGGGGGGGGAGGGCCGAAGAGATTAAAAAAAAAAAAAAAAACGCTAACTGTACAACAAACAAAGTTAAAACCAACAACAGAGTGGTCCTTTTTGTGTATAACTCAACATAAAGTACCAAAGCTCTGAGAGCACACAGATTTAAATGACTTTACTGCGAGTCCACTGCTGACTGAAGTTAATTAGTCAGTCAGTGACTTTGGTCAGTCTGTAATGATTAATTAAGCTGCAGTGAAAAACACACTTCACGTCACACGTATTGAACACAAACATCAATGTCTGATAAGCAGCAGGAAGAGATACTAATGAAGTGATGCATTGTACAGCTTCATACCTCCTCTTCCTCTTGGATCATGAAGTCTTCCTCGCGGTAGTTCACGCCGCACACAAACACCCGGCCTTCCTGCAGGGACGAGAGGAGGATGAAGAAAGAGAATATGAGAAAACAGACAGAAAAAGAGACATAAATCAGAGAGTTATGTCTCTACTTTGAGCCTGCATCACTACAGTAGATATGAATGCATGTCAATGTGTTGAATTAACACTGCCTCTTCTACTACATGAGACATTTCCTCTCCTCTCGCTCTGTGCGAGTGGTGTCCTTGAGTGCGTCTCCTAGGAGGCTCCTCTCTCCAGGTCTTCATGGTGGAGAAGAGGTCGTAGCACCAGGAGGTTTACTCGATGTCGTCCTGGATCAATGTTGTGTTTACATCATATCATCATTCCGTTTCTCTACCTGACGCCGCTTCCTTTTTACCGGTTGGATTCGTTATTTTGGAGGGTTCTTCCTCTGAATCAAGGGGTTGGAATGCTCTAGATTAGAAACCCCTTTGAGGCAGATTTTTTGATTTATGATTTTGGGCAAATAAAACTGACCATCTCGCAGGCGCGTCTAATGCACAACTATAAATCCATCTTAAGACTGACATTTGTTACCCCAAGAATAGAAAAAGTGTATCTGTATTTTTCATCCATCACAGCCTCGTGCGTCTGTAGATTCATAGTCGGGTTATATGCCACAAGTTAAAATCACCCGGACATAATGAAACTACCTAAAGGAGGAAATACTGTAAAGTTATAAAGTGTTGAAAGGGAACACAGCTAGATTCATTTATCCTCTCACAGCTGTATTTCCTGTGAAGTTTCTGTTTTGGCTGATTCCACTTTGCTGCAGTTATTAATGCCCAGGAATCGGTTTATCCTTCACGCTGCTTTAGAACCTGCCCAGGTAGGCCGAGTTAGCGCTTCTCATAAAAACAGCTCACTGCAGTTTGACTTGCTTCAACCTGTCGAGTTCGTCCGTTCACATTTTCTCCAGAAATATGTGATTAACACGCCACGCTCGTGAGGTTGTTGTTGTGTTGGATCGTGGACTTCAACCCGAATAAAGACCATCAGATGATTTGTTTATTACTTTTATGTTATTGTGTTGTATTGCATACATTTGCTTGTGTGGCTGTTTGTTGTGAAACCTCTTCCATTGAGTCTCCAGACTTTTAAGCAGCCAACTCCTCCTAGGCCTTTGAAAAACAACAAGATCTAATCCGCCTTCAAACCTCCTTTGCCGATACTCTGATAATTGATCATCGTTTTAATTTACCTCTTCTTCCCACCCTTGTTGGGGCTGGTAGCTCACCTCCAGGAAGTAGTAGCGGTATAGGTATGCACCTCCAACCACCACTCCAGACAACATGAGGGCGAGACCCAAGCACATGCACCAGCACCAGGCGCGAGACTGGTGACGCATCGGCAGCGCCGCCTCCGCATCCTGCAGGAGAAGAAGAACGAGGGTCGTAAGACCTCATGAAGTCAGGAAATAGATAGGATCTCCTTCAACCACATGATGAATATATACAGTAAGATCCTCCAGGGGCGAAAGAGAAAACACACTTGTCCGATTATGATCTTTCATTACTTGCTGGTACTTTCAATTTCCAATATTTCTACAATTCATCACTAGTGTATTTTCTGTACCCTTTGATTCAAAGTGTTTTATCTACATTTAACCATTACGACCCTGTCCCAAGCTGCTCACGACACGTTTTAATTCCTCAAACGCAAACTGCATGCAAGTTGCAGACCACATGTCCACATTAGCCTGGTTCCTGACCTCTGAGCTGCAGCCCACATCCCTTTTTTTTGCCATTTAAAATTTTTTTGAAGAATAGCATCAAATGGGAACTAAAACCCCGCATCTCCAGTGGTGACTTCATGCTGTTTTTAGTGGCTGTCGTTAAAAAAGTCCAACCAATAAAGCCAATAAAGCTAGAGGAGCACCTCTTGGTTACGCAACTACTCCCTTGGTAAATATACAAGTATACGTTGAAGCGGAAAGACCGATATCCCATATGACAGTTCAAATAAATAAATGATGCATGTGTGAATCTTTCAGCGTTTTATTTCCGCCTGAGTCATGGAGAACACCGAACACGAATCACTGTGTTGTGTGCTTGAGAGAAACTTGAGACTTTGAGCTGAGCAGAGGGGAAAGCACGATTGTCAGTAAATATTCAACGGAGCAGAAGAAACCAGAGCTTATCGCCATCAGCCCGCCATCAGCCGGTGGACTTTGGGCACGGCGGATAAAGAAGCAGCTTCTTCCAGAACAAGCCCCGACTCGTCTCCTGCTGCTACCGACACAAAACCTTTTTCAGACTCCGGGAGAAACCTGGTCTGAGGATTAACGGCCGGGAGCCATTGATGTGAGCGTTTGTGGAGCTGCTTCCTTCGACCACCATCACGTCTTCTTAAACTGATGTTAGGCCTGAAAAAACAACCTGTGGTTTCACTCACAGAAACACAGAAACACAAAAGCATTTCGCTGTTTATTGTCAACACACTCTGAAGTTTCCTTAAGTGGTTCTCGTGAAGACTTCCGGTGTTTGTTTTTGTTAAAGTATGAGTCACTGTAAGTTAGGGCGCTTTTACAAGTCAGTCTGAAATAGACACTTGTGTTTAACTTTCTATTTTGTCTAATTAGTTCCCTTAGAAGTCCACAAAACGTCAAAAACAGAAGACACCATCACAGACTCGCAGGGCTCCTTTAAATGGCTGCTTTTGTCAGACCAACACTCCGAAACCAAAAACGTATTAACGATTTATTCTGATATCAAACAGAGAAAAGCAGCAAAACCTCACATTTGAAAGAGACGATCAACTATAATGTTTCTGACATTATGTTTGTGCAGAATTGTCTTTGGTTTCCCACAATGCAACACTTCATAACACATGGAAACAAACAAACACCTGAAAGAACAGCTTTACAAACAGTTTTTCAGATATTCAAATTGAAGTTCCCCTTTTAAAAACGAGAGACCGTTGAGAAAAGAGGAACCGAAGAACGAGTGTTTGAGAAGAGGAAGTGAGGGTTACATGTTAGATGTAGCGAGTATGTGACCGACACTAGAAGGGAACATTTCCCCGAGGCTGGAAAGCTCCGGACATCTCTGCCGAGTGAACGTTTGTTGGAATCGCTCTCCTTCCCTTTGACTCCGAGGTAAAGAAAAGAGACGACCGCAGAGGAGGATGTTTGCATTTACTGCATGTCCTCCAGCAGACAGATGAGAACATCAAACAGTCGAGTTTAGAGACTTTCTGGCACTGAAGGCAGACACAAGAGTTATTGATAGTTTAAGAGATAAAACTATTTATTGTTATCTTCTCTTACTGTGTTTATCGTTATGCACAAAAACTCCAAAGGCAAGCCGGTGAGCTAAAAGATGAAATAATAGTCGTGGTGAGTTGGTATTCTGAACCCACAATGAAGTGTTTTAGTGTCTCGTAAGTCTTTAAAGTCATTAATCTGTTACTCAAAGATGAACACAGCGTAGCAGCTCAGTTTACTGAGAGTTCAATGGGTCATTCTGATGAATTTTAAGAGGCGAACTACTTCAATCTGTTGCACACACACACACAGAATGTAAATGTTACAGTTAAAATATGTTTCAAAGAACAAGTGCGCTCTGGACTCTGCTGCAGCGATCTTCCTGTTTCACAACAGTCTGCTAAAGCTTCACCAACAGCAAGACCCAACAGGTCTTTAGACTGCCATTTCATAACTTCAACACACACACACACACACACACTAACACAATCATGTGTCAATGCAGTGAAGTACGTCAACTTCACGCACACACAGCAGGGACAACATGTACAGTCAGAAACTTGCTCACGGAGGACGAGGCTGCAGCTAAAGATTACTACTTATTCACATCGCCTGAAGCAACAGTACAAAACCCAAAAGATTATTATTTTACTATGGTGTGACAAAGAACTGCACCAAATCCTCACATGGGTTTTCCTATATAGTCGTATATATATATAGTAGTATATATAGTGCAGATGTTTTACGTGCAGGAACTGATTCCCATTCATTCAGCCTTTTGTATCTAAATAAATGTCAAAAACTAACTGATTCACTCCCGCTTTTGTTCTCCAAACTGTCTGTCCAACTCGTTTATGATGATTCGTCTCTACTTTGATGTCCACTGTTGGCACTTTTTGCTGCAGAACTCCCCGGTGTGGGTGTGCTGTGGTGAGGCTGGTTTATATGGGCTGCATTCACATCACACACTTCACGCTACTACAGGGATCAATGACCGGCTTTGTGTGCGATTGAGATGAGATGAACTAGAAAAAACCCGAATTTAATAGGCTGGAACCAGTTTGGCATTTCTGCTCGAAAAATGTATAAAGAAACAACAACTACTAATCGATTAACTGATCAGCTGATCATTAATCGACCGACTTTCAGGAGAAATATGTCATGTTACCGTGATGTTATGTTATTATCCTACAGAAAAGTAATGACAAAGACATCTTGTGTAAATACACGACTCTTCTCCGTGATCCTATATAAGGTTCGGTCCACGGCGAAATATCTGAAGCGGATCAGCCTGCCGTGTTGCGAGTGTCGCCTCACCTGAGAGCAGCTTGTGTTCCCGTCTCTGTGGAGACAGACAGGCGAGTATCAGTGTGAGACAGGCGAGTATCAGTGTCCGGGACTCAGCTCCAGTTTCCCTGAAACTCCATCCTCTGCTCGGAGCTGCATGCGGCCTCTGTGAAGACCGAGGAACTCGACACACCGAAGACCGTGTTCACAACTTAACGAGAAAAACCCCCTCTGTAGTTTAGATAAAGTTCAACTGAACATTTCCACGCCACACTGATGCACCACAGGAGTTACTTGGATTATCTTATTCAGATATCAGCGACATTACACACATGAAAAAAAACTGTATTCTCCAGTTATTAAAGTCCATGAAAACAATAAGAGAAACTAAAAGTGAAACTATAATCCAAAGCCAACTGTCCGTTCCTCTTCCATTAAACCAATTACACAACAAATGTAAAATGAGTGCATCACTAAAACAAAACCACAAGACTTGTTTCAAGTAAAGCAGAACTAAACTAAATGGAGACATAACCAGAGCTGAAACTAACGATTATGAAATATCCAACGTGATACAAGTCTTCTTTTGTGCAGCCAAAAGTCTAAACCCCACAGATATTTCACCAACTGTCATAATGTGACGAAATAGGGCAGAAAATCCCCACATTTAAGGAGCTGGAACCAGCAAATGTTTGGCATTTTTTAGTTTGAAAGAGGACCGACACGATTATTCGATAATCAAAATTGTTGCCGCTGCTTTCGATGCAACACATTCATCTCATAGTTGCTGTAAATGTGGTTCTCCGCACTGGGTGAAGGGTCTCTGGAGGTTGTATATCTGTTGGTTAATCTTCTCTCTTCTTGAGTTTTAGTGCTCGGCGCCCCTGCAGGAGGCTGCTAAGTCTCTCCAGCTGAGTCTCCATCTGACCGATTAAACCGTAATCCTTCTCAAGTCGTCTGCATGCCTCAGACGACGATCGGAGGACACGCAAGGCTGAGAGCAGCAGCAAGTAGCTCAGGGAGAAATTTGGGCTGTAATCCTGTAATGTAGCCGCGTATGTACGATACCGCTGGAAGGTTTGGAATCTCCGACAGCATAAGCTTGATTGGGTCCAGTTGATTGGGCTGAGAGGACTAAGATCTTTAATACATTAAGGTAGAAAGTCCTCTTCACAAACACACGATATTTTCCTTCAAATGACTGTTCCTTCTCAAGTCCACCAGCCATCTTTATCCCTAAAAAGAATGCAACTGATGCAGTTTGGTTGTAATTTTTGGGTTTGTACCAAATGACCCAAAGTGCAGCCAGCAAACTGAAGTAAAGTAAAGCTGTGAGATTCACATGGAGAAGGTCTCTGGTAGCCAGAGATGGAAATAGATGTAAATCATTTCCATGAATGAATTACCTGTTAACTGCGGCAAGATGAAGAACAACATCAAGTATGAAAGATGGCTGCCTGCAACTAATGCCTGTTATTCTAATTTAATCATTTGGTTCACAATTTCTCTCCGTCACTTTCTGAATCCAAAAGTGAAAAGTTTGTCCGACCAAGAGTCCAAATTTCTTAGTCCTTATTTGACTATCACGTAAGACAAAGAAGAACAGCCATTCCTCACAATTTAGAAGCTGGAACGTTGCATTTTAAAGCATTTAGGATCGAATGATTGATTAATTGATTTATCATTTCACAAAACCCTGTTAAACCCTGCAGTGATGGTGCACCAGCTACCCAAAAAACACCTGTAGCAGGGAAACAAAGTAGAGGTGAAAAGGGAATACATGCATACTCTGTTTACTAAATGAGAGATCTCATTGTTGCTTCAGGGCCTGGAGAAGATTCACTCCCATCACCATGTCTGTTTGAGATCTGTACACAGTGAATCCTTTGGCACACTGTGGACTCATTCCATCATCACAAAACAGGAACACACAGTAGGTGTGCGTTACCTGCCGACACACGTCCACAAAGTCACAGACTGCACAGTCATTGAATACTTCAAAAACGCACAACTTTCACTGTAAAAGCCAACAGTAATTTATGACTTTTATGTGCTCGTCTGGTATTCCCACATGCACGCTCTTAACCCGCACATATAAAAATAATTCCCTCTCACACATCATCAGCAGAGCAACAGCGAGGTCAGCAGCAGCCAACACGTCTTAATAAAGCTTCGTTCCTGCATCCACAGACCACGGTCTCCGAGTATATCCGGCTGCAGTACCTCAGATCCTATAAAACCACTTTTATAGTTCAGACTCTCTCACCGTCAGCAACAAAACGCTGTTTACTCAGCTGGCTTCAATTAACAAACTCAAAGTTGTGTTAATCAGTGCGTTGTTGGGGAAGAAATACAAAACAAACGTTAAGTACAGCTTAACAAATGCACGCTGTTGTTAAGATAAAAGCAGGTGACTTGTGATGGAAACTTGATTAACCTGGATTCACACGCTGCTGCGATGTTTACTACACAGAGCTGACAGCAGAGTGTGACGTGTTAATGTGCTGGAAGATAATCTCAGGTGAGCTGCTGGAGGTTATTTTAAGTGTCGTCTATAAGCAGAGAAACCGAGGCCCGATCACCACAAACTCAAGTAACGTCTGTTCGATTGTACAACTTATAAAAGATAAATCAATCAATAACTTTATTAATATATCAATTAAAATAACAGCTATTCAAATGGGAGTATTTGCTGCATTTTCAATCACAGTTATTACTATTTTAAGACCCTTTTGGGCAAAAGACAAAGTGAAGATTGGGAGAGTTTTTAAAACATCGGCTGACCGGTCCGTCCTGGTTCTAATTGAGCAGATCACCGTAAAGACTGGATCTATAAACCAGCAGAATCAGCACAAAGACACAGCGGGAAGCTCATTGTTCATTTGCACAAATGTCAAACTGTGTTTGCAGCCGATAAGCAGATAAGATGCTGATTAACTGTAACGATGCTCTGGATTAATTAGACACAAACAGACCTGATGTTTTCCATGTTGAGCTCTACTACCTCCATCTAAAGACACACTTCTTAATGCCAGAAGACTTCAGGAACCTGATGACAAACTAAGTGATTAAATATGACAAAAGTGTTTCCATTGTTTTGCCACTTTATACTTCTACTCCACTACGTCTCAAAGGGAAATAACTTTTGTTTCCTTATTTAAAATATCAAATGGAGGATTTATACTTTAACTGAGTATTTAAATACTGTAGTACGGATACTTTTACTTGAATTAAGTATCATAGTATTTCTGTTTTTTTTGAAGCGAGCTGGAACTTAATGTTCGACAGGAAGAAAGCTGCTTCCCTTTCTGAACCAGCACCATGTCTCTCTCAGGGGGAGGCTGAACTCAGCACACTCAGCAGAAATGTTAAGCTCGGTCTATTTTTTTGTTGCTGTAAACATCTCTCCGTTTTCTGAATCTGCTGCGTTTGCAGCCAGAAGAACAACATTAAGCCCCTTGTTGTCATGATAGAAAGATTTTTCTATAGAAAAATTGTCTTTCGCTGAAACTTCCTCAGAAAGCCTTAAAACAGAAACAGCTTCTTTCACAACAGGGTGGAGACGGAAGGAATCGCACGAAAGGGTTTAACTAGACTTTATACCAGAGAGAGA
>NW_022280101.1:1793732-1817528 GCF_004355925.1 Anarrhichthys ocellatus | reverse complement strand
AGAGAGAGAGACAACAACCCTCTGAAGGGTTTAACTAGACTTTATACTGAGAGAGAGAGAGAGAGAGAGAGAGAGAGAGAGAGAACTAAAACATCTTACAAAACGTTGAGATTCACAGCAGCTGTTTTTTTTGTTTTGACTCAAAATTGTCACATTTTTGCAGCGATTGCAACCTAAAATTTGTCTTTTCCTGACGTTTCCAAAGCAATTAAATCCCGGAAAACAACTTTCACAACTTCTCTAGGACTCCTGTGAAAAGGGCAACTTGTGACAGGAAGCTTTGTCTTTGTCTGTAACAGGCAGATGATGAAAAACTCTTCATTTGCATGAGCCTGATATTAGCAGGAGATCAGATGAAGTTACCTGTTGCAGCTAAAATATTCATGGATGTTTTGCTTGATGGGACATTTCATTTCATAAACTTGTCTGCTTACTATTTTGTAAGAGTGAAGCACATTAGTGCCACAAGATAAAAGGTTCTGGTTTTTCTTGATAATGAAGAGATCAGATATAATGAGACTGAGGAACTAAAAGGTAAACATGAGAGCAAATCCAACCAAAAGGACAGAAAGAAAAAGGTGCTTGACTCCCTTTAAAGGAAACATTTAAATTACTATTCTTCACTTTTTGATTACTTCAATTATTTTTCTTAACACATGTTGAGTTCTTTGAGTTTTCTCACTAAAAACAATTAACTGTGTACCAATGATGCCTTTTAAACTTTGAATCACCATCTAACAAGGATGTTTTCTCGAATTACCACACATATTAAAAAACTATGCTGCAATTATTTTGCCACAAATAGAAGAAAAAAAAATAGAAAAATGTGGGAATTACGGTAATAAATTTAAGTATTTAAAATGTCAGTAGACAAGTCAGACTGTCAAACACAAAAACTGTGTAATATTAAATATTATATTCATTTCTCAAAGAATAGAAACATGAAATGTTACATGAGGAAGTAACCTATATAACGTTACCATAACACGATTACGAAATCCTGTTAAATTATCGCATTTGTCTTTGTTTTTGAGTGTCTAACTTACAATAACGGTGAAATATAAATAGAGAACTTGGCTAAACTAACCCATTGTGTGTTTATATGAACTGCGCCTTCCTCCCTCGAGCTGGAAGCTCAGTTAGCCATTTTCTACTCACTTTGTCCTCCTCGGGAATGAGAGTTTCCGCGTCCTTTTTCACGTCTTTCTGAGCCAACGCGGAGTTAAAAGACACTTTCACCATCCTGGAAGTAAACCCGACGAACTCCGGGACGAAACAAGTACCACGAAAAAAGCTGTAAAAACACAGCAAAACAGAGAGAATTTGCTCCGAAGTAAAAGGAAGTCACACTTCTTCTCTCCCGGTGCCAAGTCTGATCTGTTGTGATAACGAAAGAGGGTCACGCTAAGGCACAAACCTACAAAACTGTTTCCGGTTTGGTTTCAACATAAGAGCATAAATAGCAAAACATGGCAACGTTTCCTGTTTGAGCTTTGGTGAAAGTTGTTTCATCTTTAACTTTAGTCAAAGTCGAAATACTAACAACTAAGTACATTTATTTACTACAATTTTGAGTGTTTATGTTTGAGTATTAATATATATGTCACAGGAGACGTTTATTACACAACAGCTTACTTTTATCAATACTTTAAGTACAATGTACTAATAATACGAATCCTTCTGTACTTTAAGCCGACTGCTGGTACTTTTGATATATTTTGTTGACAATACTTCTGAACTATTACTTGGGAATTTGAAGAGTAGAGCATATAATACAGAAATTAAGCGCCTAAAGGAGGTTCTACATTTGACCTGCAGTCTGGTGGAGGGGTGGGGGGGGGGTCCTCCATTATCTTTTTCAGGCATCTACCATTTTTAATGTGTAGGTTAAAGAAATAGTTTGTCGTTTTGGTAAATATGCATTTTCCCTTCTTAATGGGGATAACATGAGAAGATTGATTGAACACACACAGAACACAGAACATGGAACACGGAACACATACAGAACCCACATGGAATGCAGGACATACACAGAACACAGAACACAGATAGAACACGGAACAGAACACACAACACACAACCCACACGGAACGCAGAACACACACAGAACACGGAACACACAGAGCACAACACATAACACACAGAACACAGAACAGTCTGTGTTCTGTTCCTTCACATATTTACTGTACAAACACGAGCCTGAGTCTGACATGAGTAGTGTCAATCTGAACATCGAGCTAACTCCCAGAGAGAAAGCAAATAAACGTATTTCCCAAAATGTGATTTAATTCCATCATGTTTGAAGGCCATAAATACCAGTGTATTTTCATTGTCTTTGAAGCACAGGGCCCTTTCCCAAATATAGGTCAATTTTCCATGGTGTTTTTGGCACTTTTATTTTGAAGTCAAACACACTCATGTACCGGAAAATGGCTGGCTATCTACCGTTAACTTGATCTATTCACACCCATGGTTCCCACAGCTGCTACAGGAGACAACATTAACAAAACTCAACGGACAACCCGGGAATGGTTGCCAGATCTCGGCTGATTTCCCCCGGAGTCAGACATTCAAAATTGTACTTAAGTGAAAGTACAGAGGTATTATCAGTAAAATCACAAGTGAAAGTAGTTGTTTTGAAGTATAGAAAGGATATAGAAACACAATAACTTATATCACTATATAATAATATATAATACAATAAATTATAATGTTGTTATTATTGCGCTTTTATATCATCAAATGATATGCTCTATCAAAAAATTCACCTCAATTTCTATCATGTAAACTTCATTATACTGTTATAATGTGTATTATTACTTTAATGTCTGTGCCTTACATAAACTGCACATGTATACTGTAAACTAACTAAGGTTAGTTGAGTAAAGAGTACAATATTTCCCTCTGAGATGTAAAAGTGTAAAGTGGAAATATTCAAGTAATGTACAAGTACCTCAGAATTGTAGTTAAGTTGCCTACATTACTAAATGGTGTACATAAAATGTAATCTCATAATTTATAAAGTAACCAGTAATTAAAGCTATTAAAGCAATCAGATAATTGTAGTACAATTGTAGTAAAAAGTACAATATTTGCCCCTAAGATGTAGTAGAGTAGAAGTATAAAGCATCATAAAATGGGAATAATATTTATTTAATTTAATTTAATTTAATTGTTTATATTAAACCACAAGTACAAGACATCCTGATCCACACTCCATACCAGTTGATGGCGATAATCCACCAATTCATTGTTTGCTAACCGCCAATAAACCTACAAAAAAAGAAAGAAGAAGAACTTCACCAGAAGATAAATCCATGTACTTGTAGGAGGTAACTTCACCAGAAGATGGTAGTAGAATACGACACTTCCAGTTTACATTAATAAAAAAAACTCAAAGAAGAATTTGCAGACGTCACTTCCTGTCTTGAGGCAGAAGCGACGCGAGCCAACCATGGCGACGGTGGTCGAGAAATCAACGAAGGAACGGCTGCTGTCTGCGTTGGACGATTTGGAGGTTTTATCCCGGTAAAGTTAAAACTCTCGCAGTTGTAACCTGGTGTCGCTTTTATACGGTTAATTACGGTATTGGTGTTTCACGTGTATGGAGTTTATTCGGCCGGTCAGAGCACATGAATCAGCTAGCTAACCATCACGTTAGCCGCTATTTGAATCTCCTTTGCTTGTGTGTTTTTATTATTTCAGAGAGTTGATAGAGATGTTGGCTCTGTCCAGGAATCAGAAGCTGCCACAGACAGGAGATGACACCCAGGTAACACAACACACTGACCAAGAGTTTCATTCATAACAATACACAGACCAAGAGTTTCATTCATAACAATACACTGTCCAAGAGTTAAACCATCTGATTTCAATCAGAGTGGTGGAGGTAGTATTTAGTACACTCTATTCAAATAA
Organism: Anarrhichthys ocellatus; assembly: GCF_004355925.1. Lineage (NCBI taxonomy): Eukaryota > Metazoa > Chordata > Actinopteri > Perciformes > Anarhichadidae > Anarrhichthys > Anarrhichthys ocellatus. The sequence continues at coordinate 1,813,610 of NW_022280101.1, read as the reverse complement.
AACCTGTGTGTATACTAGAAGTGTTTTGTGTGTGGTCCTCAGATCCTGGAGCTGCTGGTGCAAAGGGACCGGGAGTTCCTGGAGCTGATGGAGACGGCTCAGCAGCAGGGGAAGGTCCACCAGGAGATGCAGCTGCTGGAGAAGGAGGTGGAGAAGAGAGACAGTGACATCCAGCAGCTCCAGAAGCAGCTGAAGGAGGCGGAGCACATCCTGGTGGGTGGTGCTTTTGTGACAAATTTAAATATGGGACTTAATACTGTGGCATTAAAAACAGTCCAGAAGATCTTTCTGCACCAACACTGTCTTTCCTTATGACTGACTTCTTGCCTGATCTTATCTAAATCCTTCATCTTTATTTTTTAAGGCCACTGCTGTTTACCAGGCAAAAGAGAAACTCAAATCCATTGACAAAGCCAGGAAAGGTGAGTTAAAACACCTGTCCATCACTCTCAGATGGTTGCTGCGCTTGTTGACTCTGGTTTTGTGTGTGATGGTTTGTTGACTTGTTGTTTTGCAGGAAGCATCTCTTCAGAGGAAATCATCAAGTATGCTCACAGGATCAGTGCCAGTAACGCTGTGTGTGCGCCGCTCAACTGGGTACCAGGTAGGAACCACAGAATAACTTTTCCTCCTGCTCCTCATGTTTCCCTTCACCTCTAACACGCGTGTCGGTTACAGGTGATCCACGCAGACCCTATCCTACTGACCTGGAAATGCGCAGTGGAATGCTGGGTCACATGGCCAACCTGCCGACCAATGGCGTGAACGGTCATCTGCCGGGTGACGCGCTGGCTGCTGGGAGGTTGCCAGGTAAGTCCTTCCAAAGGATTAGGGTTTTATGCCTCTGTGCCGGAGACAGAGGCGGGATGTTTTCAGGTTGTCTGTCCGTCTGTGCGTACCTATGTGAACGCCTGGAGGGGATTTCATTACATCTGGCACAGGCATCATCTTGGACTGAAGAAGGAACTGATTACCGTGACCTCACAAAACCCTTTTGGGCCATAACTCAAGAATTCATGTGCTTATTATGACCGTTTCACACAAATGTCTAATAGGACAAAATTATGAACTGATGGCATTGTGGACAGACGTGTTCTAGTTCATTGTTAGAAAATGTCTGCTTGTTTATCACGTGTAATGATGCAGATCTTACTCCACTCTCCTTGCACTTCTTTACTAAAGTGGCACGAGTGAGACACCATTTAATAACACAATTTCTTATGAATCAGTTTAAGTCGTAAGTTTTCATTTGGACGTTGATTTCTTATATTTTCTTTGGTGAAGGGTTTGATTTTGCCCAAACCAGTCGGGTGTAATTGTCAAAGTCCTCTACTGTGTGTATTATTTGTTTTCATCTGGACACCTCAGAGGACATTATTACTGTTATAACATGGGCACTCGCTTGCTAGATTTGTGAATCCCCAGAATAACCTCCGTCTCTCCTCTTTGTCCTCTCAGACGTCCTGACGCCTCACTACCCCTGGCAGTCCTCAGACGTCTCCGTGGGGATGCTGCCTCCTCATCATGGCAACGACTTCGGCCTCGAGCCTCCGGGTCACAACAAGGAGAACGAGGACGACGTGGAAGCCATGTCGACCGATTCCTCCAGCAGCAGCAGTGATTCCGACTGAAAGATTGAGAGTGTGAGTGGTCATGAGAAAGGTCACCACTGAGCTTTGGTCAGACAAAAAGGACAAAAATTAAGCTTGTCAATTTATAAGACCATTCTGTTTCTTTGCCTTGACATGTTCCATTTACGTCAAATCCAAGTCTACATGAGTGTCTTGTGGTAAAACTTTGCATGTAGTGAATCTCTGGAGTCACAAAGGAGCTAATTCCTAAAATGGAAAGAGATTAAAAGCTGTATGTAGAAGCTCCACTCTCATTCTTCTCAGCTGAGATCTTTAGTTTAGTCACTTCCCTGCTATCCTTTAGTAAAATAAGGGCCATCTTTTATGTACATTTTGTAGAATGAGCCAGTTCGTACGAGCCATTTTTCTTTTTTGATTCTTGCATTGCAAATAAGGTTATATTTGTGTTTTAACTCCTCTTCTTTGGATTGTTCATAACTGGTCCAGTGTGGCCCAGCAGTTGAAGGTTTGAAGAAATCATTATCATAATTAAATCTGACATAATCGTCAGTCTGTGTGGCTTTAAACAGTCAGAGGGAGCTGTTCCTCCAGAGTAAACGGAGCTTCTTGAATTTGCACCAGTATTAAAATATAAGTGAAAACAAATAAGAGTGGCTGATGTACTTTAATTGTATATAGTTTAAACACAAATAAGAAAGATGAACTCCTATTCTAGACTTCTACACGATGTAATTATTCTAATATCCTTCTAAAAGACACTCAAAGAGAAACCAAACCCAAAATCTGACCTCTCTTGCTCTTTGGTGACCGGTTACCTGTGTTTGAAGTGTGTAACTACTTTTTGTCAGTTTTAGTGTGAATGTTCTACGTGTAGTGCAGGTTGTTGAATAACAATGTGGACTAATGCTGTGGATTTACCTCTGTGTAAATAAGATTGTACATACTCAGCCTTGTAAATAAATACTTTTGGAATAGAAACTGGGTGTGTTTGTTCGGTTTTTCCATTGTAAAAATAATGTGAATGTTGGTGATAACGTGAAGGAGGGAGTGTTTCTTTACGGGTTGATCATATTCAGACTCAGTAAGACACAAGGTGTCAATGAAAAGCCCTGAAAAACATAAAATACAATAATGCCTATTCTTCATTTACAAGTATGAGTTGACTCAGTTAAATATGATTAATACTCTAATAATTCCCATATATTACACAGTAGTGATTGATGTAATTTAGGTGAAAGGCCAGAATGACGCTATATTTACACTGTCAATGCCATGACACTGCTGCCTTCACGCACTCTGTAAACTCAATATGTCATGAATCGACATTGTATATTATAGTTCAAGAGTAAGAGCAAAGACATGCTATTTTTTAATCTGGTATCAATTGCATTTCATCTTCGCCTTACATAAATTTTAGTAACTTAAATATTTTCCAGTCGTGTTTACTGGGATCCGTTTTTAGATTATTTACTAATATCCGACAGCATTTGAAGGCGACACTGGTCGAAGCCGTTTTAGCAGTTCACCACGCATGCGCGTCAGTTACTCCACTGAAGAAGGGAGACATGGCGACGTCCCTGATCTGCGGCCGTTTGACGGCTAGCCTGAGAAGCTCAGGGGCCAGAAACACCATCAGCTCCGCTTCCAAGGTGAGTGTGTGTGTCCTGCATTGAAGCGATGGTCTCCTGCTTCCCGAGCAGGTATGTGTGGAAGTGACCCACCATCGTTAAAGACTACAGTTTACCCCAAAACGGACAGGGTCAAATCTGACATTAGCAACATCATCATTGGGTTCCTGTTGTTTTGGCTAGCATGCTAACTAGCACGGAGTTAGCATTAGCTCGGCTGTTACAATGAAGTGACCCAGGCAACGTCAGCTAACACACACATAAACGTTTGTTTTATCCGGCGCTTATTCGGTCACATCCGTGTGTTTTGAACGGTGTCTTTTGGAGGTGAATGTGCGCAGTTGTAGCCCGGTGACCTCCACCAGCACAGCGGAGGAGAAGCTCTGCGCCATCGCGTCTGTATCATTGCGTCTGTATCATCGCATCTGTATCATCTGTCTCATTGCGTTTGCGCCTGTCCCATCGTCTATGTCCCATCGCTTATGTCCCATGGCCTCTGTCTCATGGCGTCTTCTGGAGGAAAGTTAGCTGGACAAATCCACTCAGCCTCAGTGAGCACTGACAACAGCGTTCACTGCAGAGAAAGGCTGTCGACAACAATGATCAACAAACATGGCGTCCTACTGGTATGTCAGAGGAGGTGTCATTATTAAGTACAAGTTACAGCAGGTGGGAAACCTATAATTATATTGCTATTAAACTCAAGTTTGTCTCATGTGTTGTCCCGCTTACGCAAGTTGCAAACAACTCCTGAGTTGCCTGGCTCAAGGGAAGCTTGTAACGTCTGATTTGGGCCTTAATGTGGAGCTTGTGGTTGACTGAAAGTCATCCAGAAAGTATTCACACCGCTTCCCCAGCTCTGAGCCTCCACACAATCCGGTCTGTTGAGCTCTGCTGGCAGCTCCTCAACCTCATTAATATCAGGTGTGTTCATTTACCAATCATGTCCAATCAATTGAGTTTACCACAGATAGATTTAAATCAAGGTGTAGAGACGTCTCAGTGACGATCAAGAGAAATGGGAGATGCCATAATTCAATGTCAGCTGTCATTGTGTCATTTGCAAAAATGTCTAAAATGCTGTTTTGCTGCAACGTGAAAGGTGACTACTTTCTGAATGCACTGTTCTGTATATAAAACCAGATATCAAGGATTTGGATTGTTATTTGTTGCAGTTTATATGAATGACATCAGCTGGTGATAACAACTGGAAACTGAGAGACAAAACAAGATATGGAACCACCTAGTTCCCCCAGATGTCCGAGCTGCTAAAAAAGAGTTGAAAGAGCTGCGTGTTGGAGCTGAAATTGAGAACCAAAAGTGTCTTCTGACGCCATGTTGGAATACCTGCTCTTCTTCTATCTATTTTGCCCTGTTTTGATCATTGTTAGTTGATGTAGCAGATTAGCAGGCTTTTGTGTAAACACTGATACAGCAGTCGGTATATATTACTTCTCAGACCAGCATTACTGACTTCTGTAGTTTTCCCAGATTTTGGCATTTTGAATTGAGAAGCCCTTTAACACACTCTCGGTTTCATATCCTTAATGAAGTTCCCCCTGCTGTGTGTGTTGTCCTGCTGACTGTACACTTCTCTGTTCTTAGAAAGTAACTCAAGACACTTTTGTTGTTGCTGTAGATTGTTTTTTTTTTAAATGTGTGTTTAGTGTGGACAATCACAACCTCTTGTCTGTAATTTAGCTGTTGTCAGTTTTACAGATGCTGTACTACATCTCTCTGCCTGTGACACACAGATATTTAATCTGATAAAGATGATCCTAAATTTAAATGTTTTTAAATAGGAATGCACCGATACTGATATTGGGCCGATAATAATTCAAATAACATGATCTTGGACAAAATGGCAGATATATCAAGTTCTATGTTCTTCCACTTTATACATGATATACTGGTATGTTATTGAATTCTGAAGACTTATTATTATTATTATTATTATTATTTTTTACCAATCATCCGGTGCCCAGATATCATATCAGTATTTGTTTTTCATATCAGTATCGGGACTGAAAAATGTTCTCAGCCAGCAAAAGCCATTCAATGCTTGTACATGCAGTAATGAACCCTCTATATAAAAACATGAAGTTTTCATTGGTACTGAAGGAGTCCACTATTACTGCACAGGTTCTCGGTGGTTCTTCGGGTCTGTTCGGAGCCCATGTGTCCCAGCTGCTGCTGCTGCAGCAGCAGCAGAGGAACCTCTCCCTGCATGAGTACTTGAGCATTGGGTTGCTGAAGGAGGCCGGCATCGCTGTGCCAGATGGCTTGGTGGCCAGCTCCTCGGAGGAGGCCTACTCTGTGGCCAAGCAGATCGGTAAGAAACTGCCAATAATCAAATAATAATAATAATAATAATATCATACATATTTATCTGTACAGATGATCAAAGGAAGGGTCTTTGCTGAACTCAAAGCATCTTATATTGAGGAATTTTCCCATGCAGCCATACAAGAACTTTGTTGATCAAAGAATAATTCAACAAGATAACAAATCTGACCAGACATTTAATGCTAACTTCCGGTACACACACTTTTTGGCAGCTTCCACAAGAGTATGGAGGTTCAACACCTCACTCTTGTTCTTATAGACAAACCCAGAGTTTCATGACCTTTCTATGAGGGTTTTTAAATAGCTGTTTAGTAGGTGGACGGACACACACTTGGTCTAAACATAGCAAACTCCTGCTTCAGTGGTATCAGTTGACACCCGGCTAACATAATTGCAGGACAGTAAGAGGGAGCTCTAATAGCTCTGCTCGGTGTTACGGAGCTTTATAGTGAGTTTCAGCTCATTGTGTATCTGTCAGGCCCACAGCTTTAAAGTTGTAGTTCACTCTTACTGCTGCCATAGCATCGTTTTCAGAGGAAACGTATGTAGATAGTATCGCATGTGTATCAAATGTATCACAATATCTTTCCAATGTGACGTCTTCAGGTGTTTTTCACACAGTCCAAACCCCAAAGACATTAAGTTTACATTTAAGACTGATGAGCCCAAAACTCTTGATGATAATTCTTAGCGTTAATAATAGCGATAATCTGTCGCCTGATTGACTTGTTGTCTCAGCACTGCGGTGGGCGGGATGTTAGGGCTGCAGAAGTCATCATCTGTCATAGACGTCTTTTGTTTCGTCACTGTCACAGTTAATTGTGTGTGTGTGTGTGTGTGTGTGTGTGTGTGTCAGCTTCAAAGGACCTGGTGGTGAAAGCTCAGGTGCTGGCTGGCGGCAGAGGAAAGGGGACATTTGAGGGCGGACTGAAGGGAGGAGTGAGGATCGTCTACTCGTAAGTAATCCAGCTTCTTGTCATCAAACACAAATCCAGTGCCAACAAACATAAATAATGCTGCATTGACAGTATTAGTGCAGCTCCCCGAGAGTGGGCGTTCGGAACGGGCCGAGTGCTCGGGTGCTTGCAGCGTTCTCAAGAACCGCTCATTAACTCCAGGGAGGTGAAGAAGACTTTGGTTGTAACGTTGAAATAGCCAGCAGTAAAAGTAGACTGAAGTCTATGAGCCACGGCCTGTAAAGGCCCACTTAAGACAATTGAACGCGTTCTCACTTCACTAACTTTGACATCATTGGGTCCTCAGCAGTACACACACATTGGGAACCTGAGGCTTTTGCTTTTCATGAACCATTATCCACATTTTTTTCTGAGCTTCCTGTAGAGGAATTTTAAACCTCTGCTTTTCAAGACATGCACCACAGAAAATTAAGTTATAGCTGAAGTGCTGCAGGCGTCATTTAGAAGGTTGCATTAGTTTTAAGGGGCAAAGCTGTCTTTCAGAAATCGTAAAATGTCAACAGTGTGGCAGGAACAACCTGCAGAGAAGCTGCAAGAACATGAAGGGGAAGATTATCTTCAGGCTGCATGTAGGGAACAAAAGACAGTTACCAGAAGCTCTCTAAAAGTCACCATCAGCTTCATGTGGTCTTATTAGATGTGACAAGAAGGCCGTGTACGTGACGCTTCTTCTGACGCTCACGATGTTCTTCCTCCCGCTCCTGTCCAGGCCAGAGGAGGCCCGGGACATTTCATCCCAGATGATTGGTCGAAAGCTGTACACCAAGCAGACCGGGGAGGCGGGTCGTATCTGCAACCAGGTGTTCATCTGCGAACGCAGGTACCCGCGCAGAGAGTACTACTTTGCCATCACCATGGAGCGGTCCTACCAGGTGAGGGAACACACACAAACATTCAGATACTGTGAGGCCTTAAGGTGGATTTAAACTGCTGTCTGTACTGTCTGCTACAAGTTTCTGGTAATGGTATAAAAAGTATATAAATCCATCGTAATGACTATTTCCTGCGTCGTTCAGTAGCTTAATGAAGGTGCTAATCGTTGCTGTAGCCAAAGGCCTGATTTTAAATTCTGTCTCTTGCTCAAATGGCTCTATTAGTGGACAACAATATACACAAGGCAGAAAATCAATAAACACCAAAAGAGTGATTTCAGAGTTATTTAATAAAAACAGAAGTCATCCCTTTTTGCTGGTTGTGCTGTATCACACCACTAGATGGCAGCACAGTACTGAAGATAATGGTGACACAGAGTACAATGGTCTCGGGTCACGGTTTAATGTATGTTAAATGACAGACCGTCAGATGTTTGATCCCTTTAACGTCCAGTGAATCTCAAGTGTCCTCGTTCAGCTGAATACAGAATGGGCATTGCTGATGGGATAGAAAAGGCTTTAAATGTGATTTAACGAGTTAGAAAACCTGCATCGTCTTTCACCAGCGAAGGAACTAAATTGTGCCCTTGCATCTGACCACTGGGTTTGCCTGCTGCCCTGCTGTCAGTCCACCTCCCAAAAGCTTAGAATTAGGGTTGTTCAGGGAATACCGCCGCTAATGCTAGAAGTAAATGTGGGAATTGGGAGAAAATCCTAAAAATAAGGGGCTTGTCAGTCTTGACTTCAAGAGTAATTTCCAAACAATTTTGTGCTAAAAGTAGCTCTTCAGTCTGGGAGAAGTTGGAGGTCAATTCCAAAGACATACCGCAAGATGAAAAACAGAAGATTTTAAAGCCATTGTGCAACTACTTGGTCAGAGAAATATGAATAGTACAGTTTAGGGAGAGTCTGAGTGGTAAGATAAGATACTAAATGTGTCTCTGTAGGAGCAGTATAGTATCCTTGCTCTTCTTCAGTTTGGAGAAGGTAATACAGAGACATTACGTACATACACAATGAGATCATTATCATACATCATACACGTCATAGATAATGATGATGATACTCATCAGAGATGTGTCCTTTTGCTCTTAGTCTTCACTCCTACAGCAGGGAAAAGACAAAAGAAGCTATTTCACAGGTGGGAGTCTGTGGAACAAAACCTTTTATTAAAGGGGGAGTGTTTGAAGTAAAGTGCCTCCCCTTCAGATCTGTCGACGGGGAGACTTCTAGTAACCACAGCTCTTAAGATCCAGCTATGTTCACCAATCTATCCAGCATCTCCACAACGTTTAGTTCACTTTTATCTGTGTGCAGAAGAAGTGTGAGTGTAAAGGGCCAGAATAGGGTGCAGCATTCAGCCGTCTCGAAATGTAGATTTGGAAATGTGGATCTTAGATCTGTGAAAATAGAACATAACTTTGGGACAACAAGCAAATAGTTGGCAGACATTATTTTTGTTGATTAGGGGTATTTCAACCTAGAGAGAATTATCAGAAAATCACAATAACTGATGTCGCATCTGGATTGAAAAAAACTATTTGGATATATTTACTTTTTTGAGCTTGTGTCGCTTGTCCTTTGTCCTACTTGTCCTCATCTTGTAATAAAAAATAGAGTTGAAACGCTGCGTTGATTAATCAATCCATCAAGAAATTGATGCAGAAATACAGAAATTAATTGGCAACTATTTAGATAATTGACTAATTGTTTGTTTGAGTCACTTTTCAAACAAAAATCTTAAATATAAGGACAACACGATTCATTGATTATCATTCAATCATTGATGATTCCAGCCCTAAAAATAAGTTCAACTTAATGTAAGACTCAACTTTTTGCTGTTTAGATGCTCGTCCTCTCATTTTATGTCATTAAACCACTTTCCTTATGTGGATGGAAATAGTTCGAGATCATTCATCAGGGCGTAGACAAAAAGCTGCGATCAAGTCGGGACAGTTTCAAAGAATTTACAGGAAGTCACAGAAACGGTTACATCCTGTTGGATCCGATCTGTAGGCTACCTGTAGTTTGTGGACAACGTTCGGATATTTTGTAATTCTTTGTATATGTGAAAATGTGTGCGTGTCTATCATCGGATTCCATCCTTTTTTCTTTCTAAAATATTTTAATTTCACATATTTTCTAATTGAAATAGTGCAGGAAGTCAGAGTGTCAAACTCCTCATCACCCCCTCTTGTTTCCCACAGGGCCCCGTGTTAATTGGCAGCTCGCAGGGGGGTGTGAACATCGAAGATGTTGCCGCCGAAAGTCCAGATGCCATTGTGAAGGAGCCCATCGACATTGTCGAGGGCATTAAGAAGGAGCAGGCTGTCAAGGTACAATCAATAGTAGATGGAGCAAGTCACAAAACACACGGGAGACGCTCCAACTGTGTGGCTTGGGCTGCAGGAGAAATCAAAAAAGAGAAGGAAGGGATGCTGTTTGTGTTCACGCTGCATTGTGGGAGACGATGTCTAAATCACAAGAGGCTATATGTTGTTTCTCAGAAGGAAACTGTTTTATTTAACAGGACACAGGTCCAATCTTTTCTCACAAATCAAGTCTCAGTTTATAGAATCTCTTCTCCGCAGACTTCATTCCTCCCGGATGCAGATGTTAATTTTTCGGAGGAACAAAATTATAATCAATCACCAGGTCTTTATAGAAAACAATCTGTATTTTATGATTGTGAAAAGCTGCTTTGAAAATTATCATCCTATTTAGATTTTTCTGTTTGTTATTAGCAACACTCGGATGTTTAAAATCGTCCGTTAGTCATAAATAAACCCTCGACTTTAAAGGACACGACGGAAACAATTGTTTTATTTACAAAGACTACAGTTTTTCTAAACAGTTGAGCTTTTTTTTTTCACAGAACAAATGTCTTTTGGACAAACTTCAGTGTGGAACCATCTTCCATCTGAATTATTAAGAGCTGACGTACATGTGAGATACAGCAAACGTCAATGGAGTCTCTAAAGCTGCACTAATTAAAGTTGTCATATTGATAAAGCGTCGACTGACTCTAGAATGTGAGAGACGTTGCGTATAGTGATGAACACAGAGAGTTACCACCCGTCTGCGGCTCCGAGGAGCATTTCAGCCTCTTTTGGCTCTGAGATTTGGTTTTATGGCACATTTACTCCGCGCTCATAGCGGCGTTTTCAGAATAAAAGCTGTAAAAAGCCACTTTACTCTACCTGCTCAGCAGACACAGTTGGAGACTAGCTGGTGAACATCATGGAGCATTTAGCAAATAAACAGAAAATAAGTTCAGATATTTCCTTCAGGAGTTTTTAGAGACTGCATCTAAGTGGCCAAAAGAAATCGGTTAATACATTTTAAGGTAATTACATAAGTTAACCAGTCATTCTTTCTGAAATCTCTCAAAGTTTTTTCGTATAAAAGTTTTATTTGTTAACCAGTGACGGATCCCTGTCCCGACCTTTTTACGGCTTCCCGAACATTGTTTTTCAGTCCTGCCTGTTTCATTTCTCCGTCTTCTGGACGTTATTTCTTTGAACCAGAAAGTCACAACAATCATAACAATGAGTCATGTAAAATACACATAAACCAAACAAACAGCTCATGCATGGATGCAGCATTTGTAGAACCATAAGCAACAAATCAAACACTGTGAAATTTACATTTTTCTGTTTTGCTCAGGCTTTGTGAACAGACATGTTTATCTTTTCAAAATCTTGAATCTATTTTCTCTGAATTTGATTGTGCATAGACTCATTTCTCCACTCCCTTCATTTTCTTTGTCTTAGTCCAGTTTCCTTCTCGTCTCTCGCTGTATAATCTTGAGTTTTTGTGTCTCTGGATATTGAGTGTTGGTTGTCACAGTGAGAGCAGAGACTCGATATATTTGACAAAGGGGAGAGGTGCTGATTGCAAGGCTCTCCAAGTAGACGGAGGTTCATTGATGTTCTTTCACTCCTTTTCATTTATTTTTGTCCGCCAAGACCACGTTTCTAAAGCTGCACGACATTCATCGAAACATCTGCAGCTTTTACTGTGTTTACAGTGATGCAAGAAGAAGCTGATGTTCATAGTGTCTTTTAAAATCCCTTTCCCTACTCTATTTTTTATTAGTAATATAAGTACTACTAGAGCTAAAATGTGGTGAAATTACTTAACGACTAACAATGTTGATTGTCATTGTTTTCACAGATCAAGTTATCGTGTAATGTACTCGATTTTTTTTCTAGACGTAACAGACCATGAACTCATCAGAAATGACTAATCTTACCTTTCTCTTCAATTTTCTCAACACAAAACTGTTACACCTTCATGTTGTATTCGGTATCAACAAAGTGACACATGAAATATGCAGATATTTCTGTGCGGCTGCAGCCTGACATTAACGAATGACAGCCCTCAACATTGTTTTTATTTGCTCAGCTGGTTGAGAAGATATGTAAATGATTAGAAAACGTATTTTTAAATTGTTGTATTTTTTGCCGCCAGTGTTTGAGAGAAGAGCGACTAAGTTAACAGCACAATGTAGTGTATTATTTTATTCAGTCTTCAAAGCTGAGATATAAAATGCTGATACTGTGTGTAATACTGAATTACATGGAAATGTTCTGAGGAATGACGCACACACGAGCCATCTGCTGTACTGTATAATCATCTGTTTGATGCGACGGTATTTTAAATGAATAGCGTCTCCTCTCATCTTGTTTGTTTGATCCGTGAACAAACTGAAAACATGTTTGAGCTCACCGATTAACATGAAGACTGGAAACTCTGTCCAGGCTAGTTGTTGTTTCCAGTCTTCATGCTAAGCTAAGCTAACCGGCTGCATCTTCAGAACGCGTGAACACGACACCGAGTGTGAATAATTAAATCTTTTTGTGTTGCTGCAGGTAGCTCAGAAGATGGGCTTCCCGCCGGCGCTGGTGAACGAGGCGGCGGAGAACATGATGAAACTGTACAATCTGTTCATCAAGTACGACGCTTCCATGCTGGAGATCAACCCCATGGTCGAGGACGCGTCTGGAATCGGTACACACACACAAACACACACACTCAATGAATGTATCTACAAACAAATATTGTGTGTGCATCAAAGCGTGGTTTATCTTTTTCCTCTGTGCCGTAGAGGTCCTTCGTTTTAACTCTATTTTAAACACAGTTGCTCTGGGTACCATGAACACGTACACTGTAGTTTATTTTGACTCAATCCCACATTCACAGTCCTGCTGCCCCAAATACTTACTAGAGCAGCAAAGTTGGATTAATCCGCTTCTGAAAATTGTCCAAAACAAATGCATTATTTCCTCCTGTTTGAATCATATATTTGTATTTTTTAAAGATGTATGTCTCCACTAGGAACCAATGAGCTTGGAGCTGAAAGCCTCAGACAGGAAGTCAGACAATATTGACAGATGGACTAACACATGGGTGATTTTGGTCTTTTTCGTGAGATTTGAAGAAAATAAATAAATAAAACAAAAGCTCCATATTTAAGCTTTTAAGTTAAGTCGTGGTTTGAATTCCAGCTCTCTCGGATCAATAAGTTAGGGAGGCATCTAAAAATCTATGGGTCGATCTCACTATTTGCACAAACTTAACTTATTGTTTTAAATGACACTCGCACAAAGAGAGAGAGAGAGAGAGAGAGAGATTGATTTCAGTTTGAGGTGTTTTGCGTGTGTTGAGTGCTGGTTAATGACTCTCTGTAAACCCACATTGATGAGCTCCTCAGGCGTGAGTCAGAGCTCTTTAAACACTCGTATGAAGAGGAGAACACAGACCTTTGTGCTAAATCACAACTAATAACCAAAACATGAAACAATCATTAGTTGCAGGCCTACAAAGGTTCCTCCGGCTGCAACCGAACCTTAACCGCTAGCTAACGAGAGCCTGAAATATGTATCAATGTACTGTAATTATGCTTAATATATGTAATGGATCTCCAACTAATGACTCCTTTTATTGTGTATTTATCTGTTGATTATTATTATTATGATCGTGTGCCCCTTCTGGTTTTAAGATTGAAATGGAAATCTCTGCACACAACCGTCACGTCTTCTTCTAATGGCAAAATGTTGTGTTTGTTTGTCACCAGTGATGTGCATGGACGCCAAGATCAACTTCGACACCAACGCAGAGTACCGCCAGAAGATGGTGTTCGGCATGCAGGACTGGACCCAGGAGGATCCCCGGGACAGGCAGGCTGCCAAGGCCGACCTCAACTACATCGGCCTGGATGGAACCATCGGTTGTCTGGGTCAGTGCACCGCAAAAAGCCCCAAAGACGACTACAAAGTAACAAATAAAGCCAATCAGGGGTTTCAAGGACTTCAAAATCAGATGTCAAACATGTTGAAAAATATCTGTGGTTGAAAGAAAACATTTGTGACAATTTTCTTTTTGGAAAACCTTTTGACTCGCGCAAGAACATTTTCCTAACCCGAATCTCGCTCATATCCCCTTGATGAGTTCCTCATGTTGGTGATACGAGGAGTTTTGCCATTATGCTCCATAAGGTTCTGCTCCATTTGTGGGCATGTTTCATTCACAAAAATGTTACCGAAGAATTTCAAGTCTGCCGTCAGAAATCATCAAACTAAAATAGAGAAAAGTTGGCAGAGTCAGTGGTGATAAAAGAGGACTCAAAGCAGTTGGAAAATATGAATATAGCTGCCGGCGACGTGACATTGGAGCAGCACCGTACTCTGACACGTAGAAGGAGAGACGGGTTTGACGTGAAGTTGTTGGTGGCTTTACACTGTCTGCTGTTGTAACGCAGGATGATCCCAGACAGAGACCTGCAAGAAAAGCTGTCAAACCTGTCAGTAAGCCGTGATGTTACGGTGAACGGAATAGAAGTTAATTTAAGGTTTTTATTTTTACATTAGTTGATTGACTTGTGAGTATGACTCGTACGACAAGTCTGGACCTTTGAATGTGTGACTGACACATTCTCTGAAATTGCTCAAACGTCCCTCTTAGGACATATCCGTGAGTACAAGTGATTCCTGCCTGAGGCCCAAAGTTATTATCTTCTATTTATAAGTGAGGCTTTTTGGCAATAAACTGTTAAATAAGATAAGAATTAACAAACACCATGATGATAACCAGCTGATTCGGGCATCTTTCAATGGATTTGCCAATCAAAATCCAATCCGTTCTTTACAATGTTCTGCTTTCCTTTACGACAGCCGGGCTCCACAGTGGAGCATTTCACCCCATATGCAGAACTGTTCCTGAATTACTTACAAAAAAGAACATTCAGGTAGCAGCTTCTCATTTATAGCCGGCACTGATCGTCCCTTTCACCGTTTTTAAAATGACAAACTTCAGCTTAGGAGTCCCATTTTCCCATCCAAACTTCTATTCATACCTTATCAGTGTGTCAACGTAATAGTTTTGAATCAGGACCTTCTACATCTGTTATTTCAACATGTCAACAATGGGAGATGGACTAAACAAACACTTCACTTTCCTGCTAGCTTGTACTGCAGTCAGTGATTTTCACGTTTGATATTTTACTTTGAAATGACCAAAGAGCATTGTTCCTTCTAGTTAACGGAGCAGGTCTGGCCATGGCCACCATGGACATCATCAAGCTCCACGGCGGCACACCGGCCAACTTCCTGGATGTAGGAGGAGGAGCCACAGCTCATCAGGTGACCGAGGCCTTCAAACTCATCACCTCTGACAGGAAGGTAAGAACACACCGCCTGCTGATCCCACAGGCTGTTTAATTCTTTATGTAATGCTGGAATTATGTTTGTGTCACCATGACATTATTTATTGTAGCATAGGTAATGCTAATGTTATGGTGGTGTTGCTCAGGTTCAGGCCATCCTGGTCAACATCTTCGGAGGCATCATGAGGTGCGACGTCATCGCTCAGGGCATCATCATGGCTGTAAGCGAACTGGACCTCAAGATCCCCATCGTAGTGCGGTTACAAGGTAGAACACACACACACACACACTCTTAGAACTCTCTCACATAAAATGAAGAGCTAGATTCTCACACATCTGGGAAAACCTGGAACAATTTATCCATGGATGCCGGACATAGGCGGTCTGGCTGCGCTTGCCTTTTAGTGCGTGATGGTGCATGTGCGCATGCGCTCTGTCTGCGCTGTTAGCACCGTTAGCTGCAAGTCGTCGGCTCAGCCGTCGCCATGTTTAGAGCCATGTGGAGGCAATAGAAATGCTCTGAATTTAGAATTTAGCCCATATAACCCAAATACTACGTCTATACTTGAGACTTCCATGAAAATGTGAGATTCACAAATTAGTCATTTTGCTTTTTGAAAATGTCCTTAAAATAAATTTAAACACAATTAAACTGAAAGCTTTTTATGTACTCAACCGACCTGAGCCATCAGCCTCTTTACACTCCAGTAAACCACACACACACACACACACACACACACACACCTCACCACCTCCAGTCAGACGGGTTAACCGGCAGCAGCTGGCAGCTCAGAGGAACTTGTGTCTGTTTGATGCCTCCCACTTCAATGTCTGGCTCCTGGACACATGCAGAGAACGATGAACCCGACTGAACTGTGGATTGTTATGTATTTATATGCATCTGTACATTTATACTCTGTATTGTCGAGGGCAACTGGTGATCAAAAATGTTCTAAGTCCTTTTTGTCTGTACATCACCTTCAGATGACGTTTATAAATATTTGCGACCACACAGATTTGGTGCATCATCAGGTCGTCCTGCCGGATGTCTCGGTTTGGAGTGAAACTAACACTGTGCATAAACAGATGTACTCAGTGACACTTTATTAGTCTTTCCTTGCAGTTGTCATCCATGTGTCAAAAAACAGGGAAGGAAATTGGACAGGTTTTTAAATCACATTTAATAAAACCCTGAAATATAATAAGTACAACTCTTTTCTTACTTTAAAATCCCCTGAAGTCATAAATGACTGACAGCGGTTGTGACACACGACTGAACACCACAGTGGGAAGAAACTTCAGCGACCGCATTTCAGCTGGCAAGACGCTATGTTGGCCAATCAACTACACGCAAGCAGACATTGCCTTCTGGCTAGACTGGCTTCATTAACTCTCAGAAATGCTGACTTTTTAAGTTCAGTATTTTTTAATATAAGACATCATATTAATGCATATTTAATTTAAAAAAAAGTAAGTGTCATGAATGATTTGGCTGCTTTACTTTTGCTCTCCTCTGAGATGATGTTTCACTCTTTTCAAAAACTCACATTCGATAAAATCTTGAATTTAGTTTGTCTTCTTTTTTGAAGGGACGAGAGTGGACGATGCCAAAGCTCTGATCGCTGCCAGTCCGCTGAAAATCCTGGCCTGTGACGACCTGGACGAGGCTGCCAAAATGGTACGCACGCACGCACTAATACACACTCTCGTGCTGTGAAAAAAAAATTGAGTTGATTTATCGTGACAACACACACTTAAGCACACACTACCTTGTATTGTAGATGAATAAACATGCACTTGTCTGTAAAAGCTCCAGGTGTGTGTGTGTGAGATTCTGAGGAGAAATGTCACTTTGGCTTTATAACACATGAGCTCACCAAAGCACAGGAAGCAGCAACCTGTGAAAACACAGGTGAGAAAAGGGTTAGAAGCAGGCGAGTGTGAGAGTGAGTGAATCCGAGAGAAAGGAGAAATCTGAAAGCTCAAGAACAAACTACGGCGATTACATAATGGACATAACTCGGACACATCATGCCATTGATGGTAATATTTGGTGATATATGTTTTACTAACTGCTCACCAGGTTAGATGAGGATTAGTGTAGCAGATAAATCTACATGTATCAGTGCAGTGAGGTACATAAGCTGCCTCCCACTGATGAATGTTAAATTCATCTTTAACTTTTTAACCTCTCTCTTCATCATCCTTTATTCATGTCTCTGCTCTCTTTTATTTTGTGTCTTTTTGTTTCTTGTCAGTACCGGCTACAATCACGAGTACTGAAACTAAAAAGCTATTAAAAGAAGCAGATTTTTGTCCTGCTATGGTAATATCATTTTGGAAGTTGTATGGTCAAAAAGCACCTTTTAGAATAATCAGTTATTTTCTTTATTTTATATTGGTGGATGGTTTTTTTCTAAAGCTCTGGGCAGCCATTGATTTCCATCTTGTTCCTTATGGTAGGAAAATCTTAAACTTGTGATTGGACACATGAATAACTGTAATACCCCCCAAAATCACAGGTCACACCTTCAACAATCTGCTTTTAAACTTCTCTTTTTTTCATCTTTTAGGTGACTAGTTGAGCCTAATTTAGTTTGTTTTCTACCGACGCATTCTTAACGGTCGATATTATGCCAATTATGTTTTTTAGTATCTAAGACGTTGATGAATAGAAATTTACAACTCAAATTAAGCTTCTTTTTTTTTTAGCCCTGGTTACTTGTTAATACATTTTCAAATCATACAGAAACTAAAGGAAACTAATGGCTTCCTTGAACAGTTAATCTGATATATTACAAACTTCTAAAACAGCAGCACGGTCTTCAAACTCTTCAGCTGTGATGTGAAGTATATATGATTTGTAGTAAATGGGTCAAAACATGCAACAACAAGTATGTTCCCTTCAATGTATGGATCTGCTAACTTTGAATTTAAAAATAAGAATATTCGTTTGACTTCACTTGACTCTCTCTATGCTCACAGGTTGTAAAGCTTTCTGAAATTGTCTCACTGGCTAAGGAAGCTCAAGTGGACATCACCTTCCAGCTGCCCATCTAAGAAAGAAACCTCCATGACTTCCTCACCCTAGCACTTCCTCCATCGCACCCCCAGCCGCCCACCACTCCACCCCAACAGACGGACAGCAAGACGAGCCTCTCACACCTGAGAGGAGATCAAAGACGCGTAGTTTTCTCCCTCTTGTGCTGTGGCATGATGGCGTGACTCTGTACAGGTGTCCAACAGGTAGACCGCAACAGGTTTCACTTAGACAGAAAGCAGCCTCCTTTTTAGTCACACTGGCATCTCCGCTTACAGTCTCAACCCTTCACGTTTCCTCAAACCTACAAACTTGAGTTGCACTTGAGTTGATACGCACAAACCTCCACTTTCAACTCCTTCACACACGATGAGCTGTTCTGTTTACTTCAGTTCTTGTTGGGAAATGTTCCTCCGCCCCTTTTTTTTTTTTAGAAAAATTCAAGCATTGCAGCTGAAGCCTGACTGGCATTATTTAGTGTTCTCAGTTCAGTTAAAATGAATAGACTGCTGATTGTTGTTATATCAAGTGGGTGCATATGGTTGACTGAAAAGGCATCAGGACAAGGATTGCAATCCCACTACTCTCTTTAACACACGTAGTTTTGTATGAGTGCCTTTTCAGTGTTTTGTCTCAAAGTAGGAATGTAACAGAATAAAAGACATTTGTTCCCTCTGTGCAGAACATTGAAGTATTTCATCAAATGCATAAATCAGTGCTGAAAAGCCAAACAAAAATATTGTGCTGTGTCTCAGTCAAATACACTGAATGACACGGCAGCATTGATTTAATAACAGTGTTCAGAAACACAAATTGCTTCCGAGAATGAGCTGTTTCCCCCCCCCCGCAGACGCCTCTACATTATGTTGTTACCTCCTGTAGACTGAAGTGTTCATCAGCCGGTCTTTACTGGGCAAATGGCACACGTTTCCCTTTTCCCTAAAAAAGAATGTGCGACACATTTTCAAGCGTCTGGAGAATTGTGTTAAAAGCTCAGTTCACCAAAAACATGAAATCATTTACCTCCAGTTTTATCTATCCAGGCTTTGGATTGATTTGTCCAGATTTTGAGACGCCTCCATCCCAATATGATGTTTTTGCTGAAACTTATTTTCTAACAAAAACAAACATCAGCAGGTTGAAGCATAAATCCCCACAGCCTGGACAAATGAATCCAAAACTATGTATGTATTTTCTCAATTGTGAGAGTGATAGAAATGTTGCTCTCCTGCTTGTTTGGTTCTTTGGTTAGTAATGATAAATGTTAAACCTTCTCATTATGAGCCGAAGACAGTTTTTGCTGATTGAAAAACAACCGTTGTGGCAGATTTCATCAGCTGTAATTTGAAATAAATCGCCAAAAGACAAAATGTAACTCCGAGATCAGTCGCTAAATCTTTAAATGTGAGGACGTTTTAAAAATTCCAAACTAAAACTCAACAGCTTCTCAACTCCATCTTAAGTTTTGAGTGTTTGGTGGATCAGCCTGTCGACACCAAACCTCCCGGCATGAAGTCCTGATGGATAAAGACTGCAGGGTCAGCATGGCTCACACGGTTCACCCTCAGCTTTGAACAGGCCACATTTGTCAGTCTAAAATATTAGTTGTGACACCTGTGGACCGGGGCGTATTGATCGCTGCAGAGATGTGGGGCGAGTATTGACGAACGGTCCTGGAGTTTCTGTTTCTGCCTCGGCTGCTGGTAAAGCTCCGTGTGTGTGTGTGTGTGTGTGTGTGTGTGTGTGTGTGTGTGTGT
>NW_022280101.1:1752545-1793632 GCF_004355925.1 Anarrhichthys ocellatus | reverse complement strand
TGTGTGTGTGTGTGTGTGTGTGTGTGGTGTCATGGTCATGTTGAACAGAGGCGATGCATCTCAGATTTTTAAATGAGTCAAATGAATTATTCAGTGTTCCTGTTGTGGAGCTGAACTTTCCCAGAGAAAAGCCCCGAGGGAGGAACTTAAAAGTTGAGTCGAGTGAGAGTGAAATCGGCACGGTGTGGTTTCCTGAGTCCTCTTTGTCTCTCGCTCTGTTAGATGAGCAAAAGGACACTCGTCTCTCTCTTTCTTCCCTGATGATCATTTGCACGCTGCTGTAGCGTGAGCTCGTGTGCATCCTCTTGCTGCCATCGCAAATATTGGAGATCTGTCGACCCCGTCCTGCTTAAGTGAAGCATGCGTCATTATGTTAGCTAATGAGGGCGCACTGGACGTCTGAGGTGCAGGCGGCTGTTCATGAGTCGCATCTGTTTCTCCATTCGAAGCGTAAACCACATAAGATCGTTAAACGGCCTCGACGGCCGTTTTCTCTTCCTTTGCATGTCAAAAGTTACAAGAAATGGAGACACTGGAGATTTGTGTTTCTGTGTATTAATTTAGTCCTACTTGAATCCCGTTCATTGACTTGCTTCAGGGTTGAACAGGGACTTCTGCAATGGCTTCCACTGTATGTTCAGTCTGCCATCATGCCACGCAGCGGTAGCCATATTCTCTTTCTTTGGTTCTGTATGTGATGTCGGACCTTAGGCTGGCTGTGACCTCTCACAACGATAAAATGACTGTAGTGGTTTCTTTTCTCCAGCGCTCCGAACACAAAGCAACATTGTGAGTTGTACGTCATTTGTTATATCTTGTAAATAACCAAACTGATGTTCTCTCACTGTAAAATATTTATGCTCCTTCAATGGGCTACTACAAAGGAAGAAAAAATAAATACTGAGAACGCCAATGTTTCTGTGGTTTTCTTTTCTTTTCCCGTCTTGGTTTTCGTATCGATGAAAACATCCATTGGTCTGTTTTCTGCCACTTATCTGGGTCCGTAGAAATAAATAGTAAATACCGTACACATGCTTGGCAGGATCTGGATTCCTAAATCCCTGTGGACAACAAATACCAATTGATTTGTGATCGTACCTGACTGTACTCTGACATAATCTCAAATCAAATATATATCTATCTATCGATCGATATCTATCTAGATATATATCTAGATATGACTCCAAAGTGGCAGCAATGTTAAACTGATTGTCAGATGTAAAGGCATCTTCCAAAAGGAATTAAATAATAAATGAAAACACAGAGACATCAGAACCAGCAACAAGATGAGACTGATGACATTGAGGGGCATTGGCCAGCCAGTCATATGCAAAAACCTTGGCCAAACATTCCAATCGGGCATTATTTCAATAAATTTACCACATATTTGATGTTTTGCTAAAGTTATGCTTCAGACCATTTCTTGGACACGACCAGTTAATTCATGGATGATCTGCTGGTCGCCTTGCAGCTGCTCAAAGCAGTGGACTATCACTTTTATCAACCGTTTAGTTTGCTTGTGTTTTATAAGAATGGCCGACAGTGTGGTTATGGACTCCACTCTGTTAATTGTGTTAAACTCTCTGCGTTGGGTACTGCCGTAACCCTGACGGAGCTCGCTCTGATTACAGGTTCTTGTTGTGCAACGGTCACACAAGGCCGGCTCTAATGGCTGGTTGATTACTGGAGTGGGTGTTTAGTGGCACAACAGAAGACAGCAGGTTGAAATGTCGTTGACTCATATCGACAGAAATAGACACACGATGATCCAAACTCTGTTCAACAATTCATCAAATGACAAGTTGTTGGTCGTGATGAATCTGCAGCTCCCCTCGTCTTTACGGAGCGTTATATTGAGTTTCCGCTCATTGTTTATGTTGGACCCAAAACTGGGTTTTTTTGTTCCTTTTCTTTTATCCGTGAAAACAGGTGAAAATTATTTTTAGCGCTGATTAAAATGAATTTCTAGCCAAAAGAAAGAGATGACAGTAATGTTACATAACTTGCCACACAATATATGTACCTCTTGGTTAGAGAGCATGGAGGAATGAAAACTCAGTTCTATTTAGTACAGGGTGTAGTGGCCTCTTGTGGCTAAAATTAGAACAACAAACAAATGATCCTGACAAACGTGTAAACCTTTAAAATAGTGAGAAAAGCTGTCACAATTACTCAGAGCCCAAAGTGACACCTTCACAATGTTTGTTTTGTCCAAGCAACAGTCAACCTCAACATTATTACTAATACTTTAGAACTATTACTGTTATCAAAAGGAAAAGCAGCAAATCTTCAAATTTAAGAAGCTGGAAACGAGAAATGTTTTTCCATGAAAAATGGTGGCAATTGATTTTCTGTCAATCAAATAATCAGCTTGTTGCATCGTAAAACTATATTTCTCTGTTTTGAAACAGACAAATGACATTGTCCTGCTGATACGGGTGTCAGATCAGAAAATCCATAGTAAAAATATTTATGGGTTTATGTAAAATAAAAAATATAAATGCAGATGTATCAGAATTTAAAAAACAAAACTCTCAAATATCAATGTTTGTATTGGCCTGAAAATATCCCTTATAGGTCGGGCTTCAACAGAGAAATGCTGCTTAGGACACTTTTTCTGGATCAGTTCTATAAACTGCAACAATTCTTCTACTGAAGGAAAAAAAATACATAAACTCTTCCTCCGCCAATTGTGTTTGATCTGTCTTTTGAAACGTCAACATGCATCACATCTGGACTCCCACGTCCTCCCTCAGCAGCGGCTGATGGTGACTCGCTCTCATGTGAATCCTAATCCGCTGCCGCTGGCTGGTTGGCGCCTGCTTTGTTGCAGCGATGTGGGAAGAACGTTGAGCAGATTAACAGCATGTCGGACTGAAGAGAAAACCAAACACATATTGTATCACTTAGAAAAAAACCCTGTGCGTTCAGCGATCAGGGCCTCTTCTTATCAAGACACATCTGTCTTCCCAGATGTTGTCCCACACATCTCCATCTTAGAAAAGGTTGACTGTTGAATTACATATGTACACACAATGTACATCATTTTCACATGTGGAAGTTTTTTTTTTTTAGGTCAATCAACTTTCTCGTTCTATAGACTCCATTTGAAGATCCGGATGTTTTTATACTCAGAAGTCTAAATTTTTGGCTTCATGCACCTCTG
Organism: Anarrhichthys ocellatus; assembly: GCF_004355925.1. Taxonomy (NCBI): domain Eukaryota; kingdom Metazoa; phylum Chordata; class Actinopteri; order Perciformes; family Anarhichadidae; genus Anarrhichthys; species Anarrhichthys ocellatus. The sequence goes on along the minus strand of NW_022280101.1, from coordinate 1,790,466 downwards.
AGCAACTTGAATGAACGGGGCCCCGCCTCATATGCTGCATCCAGTTCTCTGTGCACATCCGTGGGTAACAACTCGCTGACGTTCAGCACCTTAGCATGTTGGCATGCTCACATGAGTGAGCAGTAATCAAAGTACAGCTGAGGCTGATGGGAATGTCATTAGTTCTGGAGCTTGAAAGTGATAAGCTTCATGTGAACTTGATAGTTTTATTAGGCCACAAAAACACACAACTTTCTTTCCATCTCTTCTCCTCCTCCTCAGTATCTCCACCTTTGTGCAGACAGTGATGGAGGTCCTGCAGTGTAAATACATGCAGGTAGGTTCGGCCGGCTGTTTGCTCTCAGCTGGCGCAGACTGATAAGGTTCAGGGTTTCGGGGAGTCGTGCTGCTGTAGCTGCCAGTTCATTTACTCACGTGGTGATAAGGCCGATCAGCCTCAGTAAGCTGTGTGTGTGTGTGTGTGTGTGTGTGTGGGTGTGTATGTGTATGTGTGTGAGGGGGTTGTTGGTCATTTTAGTCCATTCAGAAAAAGTAAATTTGCATTCTGTGCAGGAAATGACAATATTTATTGAGTGGCCCAGTTAAAAAGTTTACTTAAAGTTTTGTGGATTTTTCAAGTTTTAAGTTAAATACCTGCAGAGGATGAGAGGAAGAAATGACTCAACCCACGATAATATATGAAGTCAACAGTTACAGGTATATTAATTTATAAGTATATTAGACAAATCCTCTTTCAGCTTTATTTATCCGGGGAGACGTCGCTGTAAGCTCTTTTCCAGGAACGCCCTGATCACGTTCACACACGCGGCATTCAAGTCACATCAGAGTTCTCATAATGATGAGATTCTGACTTCAACATCCAAGTCATTGTGTAAGGCGGGCAAACAGATGTTTCTGAAGGCTCGGATACATCTGACATGAAGCGCCTGACAACGAAACAAACACAGATGTTGTTTGCCGATCAAGAGAATATGAAGGAGGGATTTACGGACGGACATCTTTACCAAAACAACCTGAAAACGTTCATGTAGCTGCACGTCGTTTTCTTACATAAATACCATTTTTCCTCAACATAAGAGTTTTCACCAGACCGCTATTCCACCATTCACTGTTCATTCTTTCTTCCATTCCGTCTCTGATCCCTCCCAGATTTAAAGCAAATAAATAGTTTAATTTCATCATTGGTGGCTCAAAGATGCTAAATTGAGTGACGTCCTATTTCAGGACATTTAATATCTCTAATGCTCTCTGCTAATATCAGAATCCGCCTCCGTTATTGAGCCCTGCAGTCTGAACTATTAATGGAGGATTCTGTAGGAATTTAAGGATTTAGCATAAATATTTGATAAAGATATATATATACATATATATAATCTCTGCTATATATCAGCAGATTAACTGCATATATTACTTTTAAATTCATTTTCCTGATAATACTTACAAACGTTTCTCAAGTAACATTTTCCATGCAGGACTTTTACTTGTGATAGAATATTTTTACAGTGTGGTATGAGTACTTTTAATAAGAAAAGGATCTAAATACTTTCTCCACCACTGTTCGGTAGTAATACTCTGAGTAAATCATTGTGCACATTTAAAAAAAACCCTATGCAGAAGGATTTCTGGTGTGTCTGAAACTTTGGTCAGCTGTTTAGCTGTTCTTACATCCGCATGAGACCAGCTGCCATGATGACTCCATCTCGTGTTAGCAGAGATTTTTTGCTTGGTCCCGTTTTATTTTCTCACCATCTCTCTGCGAGAGTTCAGACGGTGATCGGTGGGAAGAGAAACCAGACGCAGCAGCAGATGTTTCCTGGCTGATAGGATCGCAAAACCATCTGTCTGACATTGCATCATCAGATTGTATCTTATTAAATTTGAGTCAACTGTGTCACATTGATTGGAATCTATTAAAGGCAGAGAAAGAGACTGATTGAAAGGTAGAAGATAAAGAGATTCCTGCAACAAGTGTTGAACACATTTCAATGAAACCATCACAAAAGACTAAAACTGCTGGAAAAATACAGAACGGGTCACTATCCTGCTCTAACGAATATAATGAGAGGGACAGAAAAAGTTTAAATTAACTATTCTATTCACAAAACTTAAGTTAAAACACTAAAAGAGATGTTAGTAGTAGTCGGTAGAGCATTTCACACAAGTGACCGGCTGTGTGGGGGATTGTGGTGCGACTGAAGTCGACCACGCACCAGTAGAGAGCTCTTATAGTGGTTGAGGCGCATCAAGCTCAGGTGCTCCCAATCACTGATGAGACGACTCCGCCCACCAATCACCTGCCGGTAATCACCTGCAGGATGACGAGCTCAGGTATGCCCAAACCAGCCAGAGGGATAGTTAACTGATAAGACTTGACGTCCAAATGATGGCCGGACAAGAAGCTAAATGGGGTTTAATGCTTTGACTACATCCTCTGGGCTTTCTGAATAAAATGAAAACCACATATCATATATCCCTTTTAAAGGGTACATGCACTATAGTACTCAGATGTTTTACTTAAAGGTGCAGTGTGCAGGATTTGGGGATATCTAGTGGTGAATTTCCAGATTGCAACCAACTGCAACTTCTCCCGTGTGCCAAGCGAGCGGGACAACTGTGGTGGCTGACGCCAAACTGCAGCAACACAGCGTTTTAAATTCACTATCACTTTCTGACTGGCTTCTTCTCCACAGCAGCCGGGGCTCATGGGTATTGTAGTATTTAGAGCTGCCAAACGGGTGGACAAAACATCTCAGAAACTTGGTTGGAATAATTAAAACTGGTGACAGAAATGAATATGGGAATACAGAATGGAGAAAAAACACTTTATCTACAGCAAACTAAAAGACAACACATACCTGTGACGTAAAACTTTGAAACACTCCCACCCATTATTTCCTATCGTCTGTATTTTACTCTACTGATATTCAACTCCCAGCTACTTTAATTTAATAGAGCATGGTTCTTCGTCAAACACATTCATCACTCATTGCACATTTAAAGCAGGACCACAGTGATCGATAATCAATTACAATTATAAGAAATGATCAGTTATATAGAGACAGACTGGAGAGGTATAACTAACAGACCAGCTGTGAATTATTTGATATAGAACTGATTATAATGCATGTATTGACAGCAGTGAAGTACTGAATATTTATTTATTTTTGTGTATATTGCTTATTATAAGTTTTAAAACTACTCTGAAAAAAAACATTAAATCCTGATTGACTTGGTCACAGCTGAGCTCCACTCTGATGTTAAACTAAGCTTAACTTTCAATTTCATGGCTGCACAATCACTTTCATCAAGCATCTTTCTCCTTGTTTTCTGTTTCTAGTGATTAATGTCCAATTCACGTCATTTAAAGTGGCTACTATAAATATTTGCATATGAACAATTTGGATCACATGACTATTTGAATGTGGAAGGGGTCTCTGGTAGTGATAAACCTAATTATCTCCTGACTTTTAGCATCATTCAGCTCGTTGTTTTGACTTTTACAGCCGACGACTTTACTGTTTGTCTGTAGAAAATGTTGCATAGACCTGATGATGGCATTAGATAAAAAGTCAGAGGATCATCAACGTTTTTGAGATTCATCCTGAGGGGAACATGAATGTCTGAACCAAATTTCCTGGCCATTGATCCCAAACTTGTTGAAATATTTAAGTCTGGAGCAAAGTGGTCCACTGACACTATCTTTGCTAAAAATTAGTCAACACCAGACATGTTCAAGTCCTCAAAATGGTCAACAGTGAGGTCAAGAAGACGACTAGTTGTGTGTGGGAAACAGGCAATAAAAACAGCAGAATGCTCCTTTAAAATAAACAACATTAGGAAACATGATTGTTTTATTCTGAGTGCTTCTGTTCACTGCAGATTCTCGGGTTTGATCGTAATGTAATTTGTGTCTGAGTCGTCATTATCAGCAGCATGTTTTCTTCACCCCTCTCTCGACTCTGGTCATCAGTGAGGCTCGCTCGTCCTCTCCACAGGTGTGTGATGACTCATGCTGATGTTTTTCTCTGCTCTCCAGTGTAAAGGAGAGAAAAGGGGCAGACGTCTTTTTAAATATAGATAATTGAGGCTGCCTGCTGATGGAGCTGTCACTCACAGTCAAACCTGTCCACCTACAGCTACCATGTTGACTTCTAAACCACAATTAATGCCACATTCAAGTCATGTTGGATTCATTGTAAATATCAGCTGCCAAGTAAAAAGCAGTTAAGTCCGGTCCAAACGTAGTTGTGGTCTCCAAAATGTTTTGTTTGGATTTATATTACTTAACTTTCTTACTTGAGCTCATTTCACGCATGCAACACTTTACATAAATGTGATTTTAATTTAAATGGCGGACTCTGAATAACACATTTACTTGCTTACAAGGTCGGAACTGTGACATTTCCATAAAACGGTCAGATATTTATAACAGGAACAGAGGGAGCGATTAAATGGGCCTCTTGTTCTGCTTTGCAAGATCAAGCGCATATATTGTGTTTATCATTGAGCTTTAGAGGTGCTGGGAGGTGGATTTTGTTTCCCCCTGTTTCCAGTCTTTATGCTAAGCTAAGCTAACTGGCTCCATTATTAATTTCTCCCTCAGTTTACAGTGTGTTTGGTTATCTGACACACACACACACACACACACACACACACACACACACACACACACACACACACACAAGCTGATCTCAGCTGACAGTAACCAGTAAACCTGGAAACAGCTGGACAGACAGATGTCCCCACCTGTATGTGATGTGTGAACAACCAGCAGCCTGGGGTGCACACACACACACACACACACACACACACACACACACACACACACACAGACCGAGTACTTTCATGGACAGATGGACCCCCCTCCCCCAGGGGTCACATGGTAGCACATATTTCTACATCAGCATCAGCAGTAATAAACCAGATGGATGTAAACGACAAGTAGGGTAAAAAATAATAAATCAATAATGACAATAATCACCATGTACAGTAACCTGTATTAATTATTATTTTATTGAAACAGCGACGGAGCCGTGACTGAGCCGGAGCACAGCTGGATCTTGTATACATTTAACGCATGCAGGCGATGGCAGATCAGGCTCACTGGTTTACATCCGGCGGCGCTGAAGTCCTGAATATGAATCCAGAGGATAAGTTTATTAATCAATTCCTTAATTTGTGAGCACAAATTTCCACATCAGTGTATTTCTCTACCATATTCTTCAGAAACGTGGTGTGTTTGAACCGAATGAAAACTTTCTGTCATGTTTCATTTCAATAAATTCTCCCTTTGAGCCTCACAGAGATGTTACTGTGGCTGCATAGTCCGGGCCTATTCATATATCTTCCCTTTTGTTCCCACAGGTTACTGTTAAGAGGAAGAAAAAGAAGGCAAAGAAAAGAAAAATCACCTTTTCAAAGCATGACTCAGCCGATGGTTTCCAGAAATAGTCTCTCCATATCAATATCCATCACTCACATAGCTCACATTGTGAGTTAGTGGTCGCGGTTACTTCCCTCCTCCACGCTGTGTCTCTCTGTCACACCTCCCCAGCAGACGTTCATTTTAAATTCTTGCCATTTTGGGGGAGAGGTAAAATTAGCTCTCCGGCACCCAGTGGCTCCTCATTCACGTTATTACACCCCGAAGCAGCTCAGTTCACAGAGTCGACAGGAAGTCATCTCCATACAGCCACGACACGCAGGGGAGTGATGGTGGCACTGAGGATTTGTCACAGGCACATTTAGAATAAAAAGTCCATAAAAACCTGATTCATTAACCATTTGAAGAACTTATGAAGTGCGAAATGTAGTGTGTGTGTTTTGTCAAGCAAAGTCTCTGCTGCTGCAGTGATCGGAGTCACACATTCACAATATCACGGTCTTGTTGCAGTAGACATGTCTGTCTAAATTTAACTTGAGCTATGACTGATTACCAGATTACCAATCAAATAGGTGGCAGCATTTCACCTCTACTACTGGGTCCGTACAATATTACTTTATATACTTTATCTGCTGTGTGGCTTGTGAATTTGTCTTACAGCAATCAATAAAGTTTTATCTTGCCCTCTAATAATACATCATACATTATCTTTGTGTTTTCCTCGTTGCTGTATCTGGACTCACTCTGAGCTCTGAGAGCCTTATCTCCCTCCTCTCTTCTGTCTCCACAGAATGAAACACATCACAAGTGTAATGGTGCTGTGTCTATGCGTTGACATGAGATATTGGAGTATAATAACCCACAGCGCTCTGTCTGACTTTTATTTCACGTGACAGCTTCCTGTTCCTTTCAGCAGAGTGACTGCGGCGGCCGCTGGTGTTTCATATGTCGAGTTTGGATGCTGTTTATTAGGTCAAAAGCTTTGTTATCTGAAAGGCTGAAATCATGTGCTATATTGTGTTATATAGGGAATCAAACAAATGCTGTTCTGAAAATGAGACATGGTCAACCCGCCGTGTCTCTTTGTTTTACAGACTCAACAGAGACAAGTTCGTTTTTTGTTATTTATTGTTGTATTTGTCTTAGTGACTTTGATTTTTCCACAAATCTCTTGTGTTACTTTGTCTCAGAAACGTTTGATTTAGTCTCTTTAGTCACACTACTCTACATTTATGAAAGGTCAGTCCTGAACATAAATATTCATATCCAAACCACTTTTCTCTCCCTGTAATGGAACACAGATAATATCAGACCTACAGTTATATTAAAAATATTCCTCTGTCCGTGTCCGTGGACACAAGCGAGCCTTGCAAACAAAAAAATTCACACTCCCAGAATCCCCTGGAGCGCTTGTTAGGTGACATTAAGCTCACTTTCCGTGGTCATCCACGTGTGTTTGACCTTTACTTGTTTTCCCTGCTGGCTTCTCTCACTCCTCCACACTCTGGATTATATATGATTTAATGAGGAACTCTCTGCATGCATATCAATTTATGGATATCTTTGGTTTAATTAGATATCATTTAGATGAGATTTAGTTCAAAAGGAATTCATCAAATCGTACAAGCTCCACAAACCACATGTGACTATAGGACTCTACAGATATACTGTATATTTTCATGCAAGAAACGATGGAGAACCATGTGGAAAACATCGAAATATGACATTTTTGTCTGTACTTCCTCACAATAATAGATTAAACAGTCTCCTCGTCGCTTCATATACAGATCTCATGTTCTGTAAGTCTGTTTCAGAATCTGAAGCAGGTTTTTTGCCAAATAGATTTTCACGAGGAATTTGCTTCGGTATCTTGGTGCATAACGGTCACAAAGAAGACAAAATAAAAGTACGAAAGTCAAGAATTTCAGATCTAAAAACTTACAAGAGTAAGTTTTAAAGTAAAAAAAGTACTGTAGGCACAATTTATGGTACATTGTTTTACCATACTGTGTTTAATACAAAGAGGATAGAACGTGCACAGTTCACAGTATAAATATAATTTTTCAATTTAGTCTTTTCCCCAGACACCAAGTTTTCCACCTCAGACAAGTGTTAACATATTTGGAGTATTTCGACTTTTTCTTTCTTTGAATTCTCACTCATGGATGGAAGCGGACGCATTGAAGTGGCTTCTTTTACAAGTCGTATCCTTATCTCCTCACAGTACCTGTCCTCCACAACCACCTGCTTGATTCTTATCATTTTCAGCAGAGAGTTGTGATGATATCTCCGATAGAAACCTCCCTGCATGCATCACTTCATGTCTCTCTCCTGATCTAAAGATGAGATTATTCATAATTTTGTTATACCCCAAAATACTTTTATATAATTCATTTTGACAGCCTGCTAAAAACAGAAAAATCGTGTTTGTGCTGCAGCATTGTGATGAACATTTGTATGCAACGTTATAAGAGCAGCAAGATGTTTAACGGCTCAGTGGAAACTCTTTCTTTAATTCAAAGCAGCAGGGTGGAGGGAGGAGAGTGCAGCTTGTTTGGGCTGAATGAAGCGTTTAAGTGAAGTGGCTGAGTGAATGTTTCTCAACGATCGAGCAATGAAGAAGCATAGAAGCCTAAAAAGGTCTGATTTTGTTTCATCTCATCCAAAGACATCAAACGCACTTTTCATCTCTTTCAGTAGATATTTGCCCAATTAGCTTTTTAAGAACCAACAGGTGAGATTTTGCTTTAAAGTCCACCTAAATTCACACTCAATGCTGGAGGCAGTATTCAGATCCTTCAGTAATTTCAGTTATTACTAATAAATTACAATAATTGACGTTATTAAAAGGAAAAGCAGCAAATTTTGTGAATTTGTACTTTAGTACTTGTGTAAATGTACTGCAGTAAGTGTTTTTTTTTTTAAATCCATTAATATTTTTAATCAGTATTTTGAGTGCATCCTCTAAAAAGAAGAAAAAATAAAACAAGTAGGATGTGAGAAAAATAAATAAATAACTAAAGTATATTTTGCTGTGTTTACCTTAAGAGCTCTGTTCCCTCAGTGCCTCGTATCAAAAGAGCAAGTCTGAGAAACTGGCTGATGAATATGAAACATGTGTTTGTTTACCACGGTGTCCCGGTATAAATAATTTAGGGAGGCGGAGTGGATGTAAATCAGGATATTAGATGTGCCCATGGTGTGATTGTACATCACTAACCCATGTGATTGAATTCCTCCCTGATACGTCAAAAACATTTTCCAGCCGTGAGTAGATGCTGAGACAGGAGAGTGGATGTTGAACTGGATTATATACACAACTGCTTGAATTTATATTCTATTGTCCTCTAAATTCTTTCATATAGTCCATTCAAACTTTGAAGTGTTCTGCTGATTCATAGGCATCGTATCTCATGATCTCAACTTTCAGGAATGTTACGATTCCTGTCAGAAGTTCTTGAAAAGGTAATTGTCAGTTAATTGGTGCCCTACATACCCCAAAATGGCATCTTGGGAAGACTTTGTGTAGGTTTCAGGGCTTCCCATATCGCAGAGTCTGCCTTGTTGAAAGTGACGAAAGTTTCACGGCACTAAACACAGACAATGTGGTAACTCAACGGAGAAAACTGGGATTAAATGTGCACACAGAGACTGACGATGAACAGGTGTGCAAGCGGGTGATGAGCAGAGGGAACACAGTGACGGCCACCAGTAGAGGGATCTGGAAAGCTCCATAATAACTACAGAGAGAGAGAGGAGCTCGGCCTCAGCCCCCAAACCCTCCGAGGGATCAACATATAAAGGCTGGTCACAAAACAAGTAGACAGTGGAGGAATGTAACTAAGTACATTTACTCAAGTACTGTGCTTCAGTACAAATTTCATGTAGCCTACTTGTAAGGTAATTCATTTGAGTATTTTCATTTTATGTTACTTTATACTTCTACTCTACTACATTTCAGAGGGAAATATTGTGCTTTTTACTCTGCACGAAATGTCATGTCAATCCCAAGAACATAAGCTACCACATGCAGCTTGATACAATGTCCATTAATCATGAGATATAAAACACCAACCGATGAAAGGTTCAATCAGTGTCCATGGTGATGGATGTGTCCTGCTCATGGTGGAGAGAGTGCAGTTCACCTCTTTATTTATAACCTCCCCTTTATACCAGCGCTATTAGCATGAACTCAAACAGAGTGACACGTTGCACACGCGCTGTCCTTTATGGGTCTACTGAACCACAACGTGACGTGTGTGACAGTGTGCATTCATTGTGTGTGTACCTGAGTAACATTACAATGAGAGGTGTGAACGTGACGCATCAGATCCAGATTCATTGTTACGGTACCAAGAGTCATTATCGTGACGTTTGGCTGCAGGGGGTTTTTCTGTGAGAGTGTTATGTGTGCTGGTCTGCTGTGGCGTTCAGGTGTCTCAGCGAGCAGCCGTCAGAACTGCAGGTGAGTGCTGCATTCATGATACACTCTGCAGGTACATCAAGGACCAAGGGACGAACCCTGTGGTTGGTACTGGCTATTAATGATCTTTTTATAACTTGACTTCATAAAATAATAGTAACTTTTCACTCTGAGAAGAGTTACGCTTTAATTAAACTCAAATACATTTGATTTAATTAATTAAATTAATTAATGTTGTATTTTCAGTAGACGAAGAAGTACTCAGATCTTACTTAAGTAAAATAATCAATACCATGAAATACTCTGTTACAAGTAAAAATAAGTCAACATTTTACTTGAATAAAAGTACAAAAGTATCTGCATTCAAATATACTTAATAAGTGAGCTACAGAGGAACATTTTTAAACTTTGGACAGACAGGCCAGCTGTTTGCCACTGCTTCCAGTCTCTATGCTAAGCTAGGCTAACTGCCTGGCTTCTGACCTAACACACAGACACAGGAGATGATTCGGTCCTGTCATTAAACTCGTGTAGGGAAAGCGAAGAAGCAAATATTTCTACTTTTATTGAAGTTTCTCTCCAGGAATTTAACCCTCTTTGATCCGCTCACACCAGGATGTGACGTGAGCCATAAAGGTAATTGGCCACCTGGAGTCACAGGTGAGTTGTCAGAGAGGAGGCACATGTGTGAGTCGCAGTAGAACTTGGATGAGGCACACAAAAAAACACGGTTATGAAGTTTTTGTAAAATAAATACATAGTATTTTATTATTTTAAAACAGTTAAAGTGGCAAAAAAATAGGTTTTAAACTTTCCATCTCTCTAGCGTTTCCAAGAGGCATTATTGTTGGTGCCGGTGATCACCGGTAACCGGAGCACCTTTGTTTTCTTCAGAGCTATCCTCTTCCTTTAAGCTGTGAATTGAGCCTTTATTTTTTAAGGAGATGAAGACCCGGTGGCAGACAGGATCTCATATCGGAATTGAGACTTAAAGGGAATCAATCTAACATGATACATTGTGCAATCAACATTTACTTTATAATGATAAGTTAAAGCCACTAGAAGTATTTTGTTATATCCTCTGAGCTGAACTCTTTCTGTTCGAGCTGCTGTCATTTCTACTTTCTGTGGAAGTGAAATCCAGATGTTTGTATTGAGTTTGAAGCCCCCCTTCCCCCCCGTGGACAGCGACGTGTTAACCCCGTGTTCAGTCTTCGGTATGGACTCTTAAATGTTTTGTTGTGTATCAAATTGTTTGTGTGGGAGCACTGCTTCCGTCCCAGTAATGACGTTAGGATCTGTTACAGCTGTAATTGTTTCCAAGGTATTCATCGGAACCCCCAGGACCCAGCTCCTTCATCCCGTCACCATGGAGACATCAGCTGCTGTGACATCATAAGGAAGGTGATTGGCTTCAAAACCAAGAAAGGAAAGAAGAGGCAGAGCATGAAGGAGACATGAAGGAGACAAGAATTTAGGAAGGAATATTTTTAGACTGATATTTCTACTCTTACTTAAGTAAAGGATCTGAGTACTTCCACCACTGTCATATACATGCTGTTGACTTCATTCATATCATCTAGCTAATAATACTATTAGGTTATCATGCTTTCCTCCCTGCTGTCAGTTAATGTTAAATATCACTGTTGTACGCCATTAAACAGTTAAAGAATCACAATGTGATGTATTTCATAGCAGTAAATGTCAGAATAATGACATTTCAGGGTTCCATGATTTACAGGGAAACCGAGAGAGTTTCTGAATAACTGAAAATGAGCAGAGTACGAAGAGTGTCACTTTACTGTAAAAGTCACAAAAGGCAATCTGTCCAAATTGACCTTAAAACTTCCTACGCAGCACAAGCTTGAACTGAATGTCATCACATTAACAGAAAGGCTGCAGCAGCACGAGGTCAAACACACACAGAGGCATTACATGTGGGTGTTGTTTCACCTTTTCAGAGCTCTGTATGAAACGAGTCAGTTAATTATCAGTTCTTATGCACAATTAAATTAAATCAGTTGAATAAAGAATGTGAGGAAGACAATTTATTAAACTGTAGATATCAGATATCAGATCAGTCCAGCTTTTTCTCCTCTCAGGTTTGGTGAGAAATAAACCAATAAACCAATAAACCAATAAACCAATGCAAAAAAACGCATTGTGTAGTTGAGTTACTTGCAACATATTCAACTCAACAAATTACTAATTGTGGCAGTTGCTGAGTAAATGCAGTGTTGTTTCCGGCTCAAACTTTGAAAATCTGTTATTAAAAATAACACTTTTGTGAGAACCTATTCAGAGTTCAATGACCTACCAGCACACAGCAGGGACAAACCTCCTATATGGATGCAGCAGCTCTTTTAATTGACTCGCCTGGCAAAGGACGAGTCGTAAAAACTGTCACTGAGTCATCTAATCAATGTGACAGTTTAACGGTTGTCTGACATTTTATTCAGATTGTTTGTTCTTTCTCAAACAGCCGACATCCAGGATGAGTCAGCCCAGCTGGGGTGGACTGTTGTGACAGGTGTGAAAAGTGTATGCTTCTCTGCGTGAATGAGCAACTGAAGTAACCAATATATTTTCCTTTTAATGAATATTGTACACTAGAACATAGTGAACATAGTGCAGCATAAAGAGACATATATTTCCCTAAGGAGTTGGTGGAGACCAAAAACAGAGGTAAAAGAGAGTGAATATTGGACTATTCATTCATCACCTCGACACAAACACCTCTGCTTCTCAGTCTAAATCTTGGTCACTGTTCGTTCTAAATTCTAGGCAACGGTATGATTTCCACTGGGGATGGGTAATAAAATAATAAATAAATAATCATGTTCATTTTTGCACTGAAATCTTTCTGAACTTTGTCTTTGCAGGCAGCCCATCCTTATAAGTGGAGGTGTTTGGGGTCAAACATGTAGGCTGAAAGGAGAAGCTGCAGACACTACTATCTAAAAAAACGCTGGAATCGAACATCAGTCAAAGGTAACACAACAAGGGACAATAAAACAAATGTTCATAATCAGGTTAGGTCAGGAGTTTGGGCTATTTTTCTTTTGTAACATGTCAACTTCAGACTAGTGAAAAGAAAACATCCAAACACACACATTTAGACGTTTATTTGACTGCTCTTAGACAAGGACAACCATTCAGTATTGTTTGAATGTTTTTCCTTTCTCCAGCTCTTTTGCAGCACTAAACCTGTAGCCAGAGTCCCCACAAACCCCCACTGAGAAACATTTATCTTCCAACTGCTCTGGTTGTTTGTATCTCGCAGCTTCCAGCTGTGAAAGAGAATTAAACTGTCTGATTGTACAACAGTAACAAATGGACTAATGGTAAACTTGCATTAACAAGGCTGAAAACTTTTCTCTTAAAACAAGGATGAAACAATTATAATATCCTGGTACCCAAATTTGGAGATTGACTTTGCAGTCAGCCTATATTTGGCTGCATTTGGGCTTCGGAGAGATGATTTCCTCACATTTTACACAACAATCTCGGAGCTGATTGTTTGTTGGGGCTGATAAAAAGGCTTCTTATTGGCTGTAGGGAACCCGGACTTGTGATGAGGTCGTTGCGCTGCTGAGTTGGTAAACACATCCATCAAACTGTGGAGTCCTGACCCCATCATCAGAGCAGAACATCCTCATGCATCCACTCAGCTCTGACTGATACTCAGGGGTTAGGTCTGCGTCACAATCACTCGATGCGTCACAATACGAATCTCCTTTTTATGGAGTTGTTGTTGGTGATATTGGTGCATGAATATGGGGAGTTGAAACAGACGCAAAGGGACACACAATGAAGGGTGTCTTGGGCCACTCCACCACCTGTGATACACAGAAACATGATGGATGGATTTCACTCCTAATGAAGATTGAAGTGGCCTCCGTTTGTTGTTTGTGATGATGGGATTTCACTGTTTTCTGTTATCAATCCTGGCTGTGTGTCTGTTGATCCACCACTTCGGTGAAACAGAAATATCTAAGAAACTATTTAATAGAATGCCATGAGAGTTTGTACAGACGTTCATGTTCCTAAAAGGATGAATCCTACCAAAGTTAGTGGTCCGCCGATTTCTCATTTAGTGCAACAAGCAGGTCCAAGTTTCATTCATCCAGTTAATTTATCTCAATATCTGCTTGATGGATTGTCAAAATTTGGTTCAGACATTCATGTTCCCCAGAGGATAAATCCCGATACCCGTCTTGATCCCCTGACTTTTTCTCTCTTGGCATTAACTAATGACTAATTCTTATCAGCCTCAGCTCCACTTTGTGTTTACTGCTAATTAGCTAATGTTAGCATGCTAACTAGCAGCCCGTGTCCACATACCATCTTTTTTTCATGATAGAAAATCTTTCACAGGGTGCTGGCACCTCATCCCAGCATTTCATCCAAAAAGTGCCTCAAGAGCTTTTTTTATGTTTCTTTGTCAACAATATCACCACTCATAACCACCGTTGTATTTTAGACTGGCATCGCTCTATTGCTTATTATCTATTTGGGCTACTATCAACTTTGTTCTTCACCGTGAGCACCACGACCTCATACTTTGTGTGGACGAGTTTGTCACTGCTCATTCTAACAGCCATAGGAGCAAGGAGGACGATCCGAAGGAGACAAGGCATACGGTGATAAAAGCACAACACTCACAAGCAATAATCGCTGTCTGCCAGAAATGGGTCTTTTTCGGTGTTTGTTATGATAGTGTCTGACATACAAATCTAAGGACAGACAGACATGGCTAAAACAAGCTTTGCCTCCATTTCAAGTTCAGAGATCTCCAACTTGAAGCGCTCAGAACGGCAGCACTAAAAGGTGGAGCGCTCAGAAAAAAAGCATGGCTACTGCCATCCATCTGTACACAGTGCAGTACAATATATTATAGAGAGATGAAATTGGATTTCTCTGGTTTCTCCTGCAAAACAAGAAGAATGAATGATGCAGCTTTCACTGGGAGTGCGGCAAACATACACATAAGATGCAAAAATAGACACAAAACAAGGTCCTGACAAATAATGCGATACCAAACGTAGTGCAATAGTAGAAAAAAATATAGATATAACTAATGTAAACAAGGGTGAAGTGAAGTAATAGAAGTGATTATTTAGTTTTACATGTTAAATATACTTTCAGTTATACTTTCAACAAGTTTTTCTACTCCAAGATCATTTTTATTCATAAAGAGAGACACAATCTCTGCACAACTTTCTTTCTCTCCCACTGTATCCACCTGCCAGTGTCCATTTAATAATAATTAGATCCTCTTCCAATAACTCGTGTCTGAGGGCAAATCACAAAGTGCCCTTTTTGGGCTGCGTGGCTGAAACTGTTATGACCTCCGTCACTGAAGGCGAGACGTTGTTAAAAAAGGTTAATTCACAGTGTAACTGTGTTCTTCACCACATCGATTTTATTACCACTTATGTCCTTACCAGGTGAAGATATCATTGCACCAAAGTAATTTGCTTATCATTATTTTCCATTCATCAATTCCACTGCTTGTCAAAAACCATGTGAGTCTATAACAATAATGGTACAGGCCATTAAACTCTGGCAGCATCGCTGTCTCTTTCATCTCGCTGCTCGTGGAAATGTTTTTTCCTTGATGTTAATGTATCTTTGAAATCGTAGCGCCGCTTCGCTCTGATGACTAAAGGAGAAGTCTGGATGCCAGAGGGTCTGACTTTAATAACCTACAGACACTGGAGGTGAGGTGGAGCACCGTGGAAAATAACACTGGAGGGAAATGGAGCGTGACCTACTGTACTATTAACCAGGAAGGTGGCACACTTTTCTTTTTATATCTCGGAGGTGTGAGAAAGGCTGAACGACGCTTTGCTGGGAGGCACCTGGCGAGAACACAGTTCCCACTCTGTTCCCTCAGTGACATCAGGAATCAGCTGCCACACAACAGAGTTGTGTTCACAGGTGTTGATTGAAGAAAGATAAAGATTAAAACTGTAAAAGCAAACAATGACCAAGTATCTGCCAAAAAGTAATGCTGGTACGTCTCTGATTTAATGACAACTGAAGTTCACAGATTAAAGAACAATATGTTCCTCTGCATCATTTACATTCTGCATGTTTGGACGGTTTTGCTCTGAGATCATAGTCCGCTTTGATGCCGGACTGTGATGTGTCAAAGCACGGTGGATGACAGAAAAAGGATGGATTGGCTTGTATCACAGCGCTGCTGCTGTGCACAGCCCACAACATTATGTAACGTGTGTTTTAATCCTACAGTGGTAAGAACCCACTTCATCTGTCATTGCTGAAAGATATGCAGTGGAGGAATGTAACCAAGCAGTGTTGTACCAAAGGGAATTTTCCACCAGCTTCATTTCAGTGTAATGTGGGTGTCACGTGCAAATGAACAATGTTCGGCTTCCCTCACATTGCAATGATACACAGCCTGTTTAAAAATTGGGTATTAATTCAAGGTTGTATTTCAGTTTTACTTTGTACTTCTACTCCACAACATCTCAGAGGCAAATATACTTTTTACTCAACTACATTTGTCTGACAGCTTTAGTTTCTTTCAGATAAAAAATGTTCACCATTTTCATCGAGATGAAATTCTCGTACTTCTTAGGCAAAATAAACTATTTAAAAAGCCTCTTGGATCAGCTGGAAATGCGTCATTACAAAGCTGAAAATTAGCTCATAAAACGTTTACTTTTATAGAGATCCACGCAGGACAGCGATGCTGCAAACATATGATGATCTTATAGAATATGATGCATTGCTGTAGCTCAAACTACTCAAAAGTATATAAAACATGTAAAGTGTGCTTTGGCGAAGAAAAAAAATCCAGTTAAAATCCAGTATCTGTGGCTGTTGCAGGTTTGTGATGAACTTACTGAAGTAAAGAAACTGAATACCTTTTCCATGTTACCTCTTTCTATACATGAATCTACATATTTCATATTGTAAATCAACAATGATGCATTTCTTGCACACGCTGCAGTAACTTCTATGCGAACAGAAGACTTAAATGTGATAAAGACGCTGTATCTTCATCCTGTTTTATCTCCTGATGTCCTCTACATGCTCTACTGGCTTTGATTTAATCTCTACTTTAAAAAAAACCTTACATGGTGTACTTTTTCTCTTCTGCTGTAGTTTTATCAGTATCATAATCTTCTGCTGCAGAAACGCCACATTCTCCCCACAGGCATCCTATCTTATCTGTCGCTCCTCAGATTGTTAATTCGACTCTAACTTTATAGACATGTACCCGAAGAGAAAGCCAAGCCTGACTTGTATTATGCTGTTCATTATGCAAAGACTGGCGAACTTAGGAGGATGTGACTGCTGCAAAATTTTGTTATTAGAGAAGTTTCACTTTTATTGGATCTCCAAACTGTTTGAAGCCAGAGCAGTCAAGAAAACAGCTTTGTTTTTTGGACTTCTACGCACATTATTTTTTCAGACATACTCTTAGTCTATCTGTTAACCTTTGGTCCAGACTTTAATGTCTTAACTAAGCACTGTTGTGCCTGATTACAGTCTCGCAAAGCTGCTAGCATAGCTGTAGATTTACCTCTATTACTTCTGTTAAAGAGGTTGTATTTTCAGCCTCGTTTGTTTGTTTGTTAGTTAGCAAACAAAACTACTCAACTCTTTAAAGAGTTAAATTTGGTTAAATGCACCAATGAAAGAATTAAACATATTTTTCAGCAGAACACAGACTGAGGAAAATAACCAGAATGAGGCTCTGACAGAGAGACAGGTGGGCTGCAGGTAAACAAGTTAACAGACAGTAATGGCTAGAAAGCTGCAACCGCTATACCAGCAGAGACAGTCTGACAAACTGCTGATAAGCAGGGGAATGGGTCAGCAGGGAGACTTGGAGGAGGCGACAGCAGGTGAGGAACAACAGAGTCTGAACCATTTCAGAAAAACCCACTAAAGCTAGGGAGGGATTGTGAACAATCTGTCCTTTCTCTCTCCGTGTATCAAATGTAATATGAAACGTGTCACTGTCTCATTAGCGCATCACAACAAAAGGAAATTACCTTCACAGCTCAGCCTGTCATATGCAGTGACTAGAGACACACAAACAGCCAAGAGGTTCAAAACACAGAATATACGGTAAGGAATCAAACACGTACACACACATTTGTACTTCTCTTCAAGTCTCCAGTTTTATTAATACAAATAAGAGCAGGCAAAACCAGTTACTCTGGTAAGAAAAAAAATCCATACTTCCACTTACTTGAAATAATTGAAATAGGAAAAACGTTTCAGTCTAGTTGTAATAAATTGAAATGACAATATGTTTTGTCAGTCATTAGTTTTCAGCCCCTGTGTGTTGAGTCTAGTTTCAGCCTCAACAACTTGGTGCTGCAGAATGAGCTGAATATAACAATAACCTTGGACACACTGCACAAAGGTACAGATTCATGCATTATTGGAGGTGCTTCACCGCAGTATGTGTTGGTTAGAGATAAGATTTTAAAGATGAAGACCAACTGATTGGTTTAGCAAATGCTCCCGTGGTTAACTTCTGATGGAGAACAGTGCACAAAGCTTTGCTACAGGAAGCATTTAGCATCGTCTCTCTCGCTGCCAGAACATTTGATACTGCAGGTTCATGTCCTGTACCTGATCGGCCGTATGTTTGATAAAACAAACAGAGCCCTCTCTCTCACTGAATGTGTTCCTCTTCTTCAGTGTTTCTTGTTTGTGTCTCTCAGCACTGTTGGCCTGATTCCCCGCAGGCTGACGCGTTTCCTCCAAACCAGTGATTTGCAACCTTTAATAACTGAGTCAGACTGAGTGGAGCATTACTAGCATTGCTCCCTGAACCCATGAGTCATGATTTACACTTTGTGTGCTGCAATGAATATTCATTCACAAATAAACAATGGCATCTCATTTGGCTGTACTCGACCGGCAGAGAGAGCCTCACAACAGCCAAACTCATGATGAATGAAAACATGATGGAGTTCAATCCTGCAGGTGGTACAGGGTGAAACGTTTGGTGAGCTGTTTGGAAAGAATTAAATTAAAATAAATTCTCATAATTAGAACATGCTTTAATAAGAAGCTTTTTGGCATTGGATATGAATTAACTAAAATGCATCCTCAGAGAGCTGCTAGCTGTTCTCTGAGGATGCTAAATCATGTTTCCTGTAATATTATAATATAAATTATTAGAATAAGAGAGTAAAATAAATTGCACCTGTGTGTGTGCTCTAAATTGTCAGCTGATGTTTTGTTTTGATAGTCTTTTATTTACAATGCCAATTATGCAGCGTTTCCCAGCAGCCATTGCAGCAGCAGCAGACTGAACAACTGAATAGAGAGTCACCATAACAACTTCTCTCTCTTTTCTTTATTTAGGACCGGTCACATCAGCGCCTACGTCCACATACGTTCGCACCGATCCAGTTCATTTAAACGGAGTCGTCTCTGTCGGTGGATTTCCTGTTTTTTGCTTTGATTTCAACTCTTGGTGAACTTTTAAGACATGAATTTGGGCTCCTGGCTCCTTCAGTTTCATATCGTTATTTACTCTCTGTGGACGGTGGAGACGGAGAATTATTCTTTTGAGAAGGCTCTGAATAATTTTGTCCCTGTTCTTGTCAATTAAAAATCTGATGTTTTCTTTATTGTTTGTTTTTCTGCTTTACTTTCCTTCTCCCTACTTGATTAGTTTTCTCTATTATATTACATAACATATATTTAGTCTGTTTCTCTGCTGTTTGTAGTTATTTGTCCTTGTTGCTTTTCTTTCTTTGCATCTTTCTCCTTTAGTCTTTCCTTCTGTCTTACTTCTTTCCTAATTGTTTCATCTCCTCGTCTTTCATGCTGTGTTTTCATTTTTTATTTATTTAATTATAATATGCACAACAATTACAGAGAAGCAGCCATTGGCAATACAAATCTTAGATCTCAGGTCCCCTCCAACAATGCCCATTAAAGGATAACAAAGGCGTGGCTCACAGTGTTAATCTGAGGGGGAAAAAACTCAAAAAAGTATGCTTTTGCGACGATGCCCTTATCAACGGTAACTGACGTATGAGCGCAGTGCAGCTGCGGCGATTAGCTGGCACACATACACACTGACATGCACTAACATGCATGCACTGCCGGACCGTCTACCACAACAAAGAACAGTAAAACACACAAAGAGGCAGTGACTTCATCCCTGCTCAGGACGCCATTACTCCACTCTATCTTTACATCGCAAATGCTCTGAATTTTGTGTAAAGAACCTCTAAATATGTAAAGTTAAAGGGATAAAATATAACTTATATAGAATATAAAGTAATATATATATTTGTAGAAGACATTAATTGAAAAGATACTAAATGAATGTAAAAAGGAATGTATTACATATATATGCATATATAAGTATATGAAATTAGAGTTTTTCTTCCTCAAACATAATATAATCAGCACAATGTGGAATTTGTTAGACAGCATGTGGGCATGCTGGATTTCAGAGGGTATTATTCATCTGGACAATGCTGGAAAGGCACAGGCGCGTGGTAAAGCTGTGAATTGTGGGTAAACAGGGAGTAGAGATGGCCGGATTCCCGTATTCTGGTGGTAAATCACAGCGAGGGCTCTGCAGGCAGCAGGAGGAGGAAGAGGCTCAGTGTGTTGTTGGGTAGAGAGATGAACTCGGAGGAAATAGCGCTAGATGAAAAGACAGAGGATCACCAAGGAGAGTACAGTTCATTTAGAGGGGGAGATGAATGTGTGTTCAAACATTCATGATGAGTCATTCACTGTTTGTTAAGATATACTGGTTTAGACCAAAGTGGTGGACCATGCATAGTTCCATGTGTGGCTAAAACTCTCTATCTTCAACATGGACGTTGCTGTTCTGACCTCGAAATCATCAAAGAAGTCCTCACTCGGTTTGACCAGCTGAAATGGCAAATGTTAGGGATTTTATCGGACTGATGAACGGGAGTGACAACAGGGTTCCTCTGGTTAGTTGTTGATGCACAAAGACTGAAGATACAATTAATCAATCAGAAAGAATTGATGATCCATGGAGACAGAGAAACGGCTTTGTTCTTGTGTTTCGGGGTGGAGCTGAAGTTATAATAAACTCAAAGATAGTCACCAACATGTCCTCACGCACACAGTGGGCGTGTGACTGTGGGTGTGAGAGGCTTAGTGAAGCGAGCGCTTTCTTTTTTCTTCTCATGTGGATAAGTTGTTTTATTAAAGCATGTCAGTCTGTCTTCCTCCTCCTCCCACCTCGTCCTGCTTCACTATTCTCTCTCCTCGGTTGATAAAAGTCGAGCTGTGCGAAGAGGAGTTCTCACCAGGGAAACACGTTCACATGAAAAAGTGATAATCACCACTTAAAAAATGTCCTCGAGCTTCTTTCAGAAATCTCACTCCACTGAGGACCGTTTCCCAGTTTTTTATTTTAACACTTCAGCACACACTTCTCTCAAATACTAGAGCTGGCCGGCCCTTCTGAAAGGAGTTTGCATGTTCTCCCCCCCGTGTCAGTGTGGGTTTTCCGAAGACAGAGGTTAAGTTTAATGATGACTCTAAATTCTAAATTGCCCGTGGGTGAGCGTGAATGGTTGTCTGTCTCTATGTGTCAGCCTGTGATAGCCTGGCAACCTGTCTCACCTGAATTGACTCGGTGGTGTTCTTAGTCAAAAATCACCAGCAAAATAGTTTGAGTCAGAGAATCGTCGTCCTGCTAAGTGTAAACACTGTGAAAAATGGAGTAGAACCAGCAACAGATGCTGATCAATGAACCTGCAGAGCCTGAACTCTGAGGCAAATATAAAATACAATCCCCTGTTAGATCTCCTAAGGGAAAAGACAGAGGGGAAAGGATCAGGAGACAGTAAATGAGTCAAATGTTTGGGATCAATTTTGTGGTATCTTCTCCTGCCAACATGCCCTCTGGTTTAGTCTGATATCTGCTCTTGTTATATTTGTTTACTCAGAAACATTTCCTTGGGGGATTCATTGAAGGTATCCTGAAAGTCAATATTTAAACTTAAAAAGCTTTTGATGAACTCCCAATTGTAGATACAGCCACAATTGATCTTTCTGCTGTGTTCACTAAAGTAAAATGCATTAGATTTCGCCTAAGGGAGGATTGAAGTGGAAACACAAGCTTTATAAGATGTAAAAACAAATCTTATGTCATCGACGTGAAAGAGCTGTTTGTTTTGTTTACAGAGAGTTGAGATAAGAGCCTGCAGGATGCTTATGGAAATAAATGAAACAGAATAAAAGCTAGAAGAAGATAATAATCAAGAACCAAAGAGTAATCATCATCATTATCAGACAGTCGGTGACTTCAGGAGGTAATGGAGGCCTGCCGCTGTGAGGGGAGGAGTAATCAGTAAACACAAAGTGCAGCCATGTTAGAAGATGAGCCTCGTCTCCTAAAACTTACATTCCCATAACGAGACTGCTTTGTCAGTTACTTTTCCTCAAATGTTTTTGACCTATCACGCATATCACTCGAGTCATAGTCTGTCAGTCAGGAGGAGGTTGATGTGGATGGATGGGTCAACAAATACAGGACTTTTGACCAGGAGAGAAAATATGTTTGCTTCTAAACATAATTGAAAAGGCAGTTTAGTTATAGGGGAACATCACTTTGTAGGAGACAGGGTTGACTGACAGCAAAACAATGACTTTAATGTCATCACCTCTTTCTCTTGTCAGGGTTGCGGGTGTCTTCTCAGAGAATTCATTCAATGTTTTCCGATTTTTGTTTCTACACATTTGCATTAATTACAACCTTGTAGCCACAGAAATAGGATACAGCAGCTCTGAGAGGACGTAGAGCCGTGCTGAATGGTAACATCAGCAGGTTAATATGCTTCCACAGAAAAATAACTAGAAAAACGATCATTCGATTAATGCTTTTCTTGGATTTGTTAGTCTCTCTGTCACACACAAGTTTGGATTAACAACCAGGCAAAGTGGACTGCCACGCTCCAGAAAGCCTGTTCACTGTGTGCTAATTAGTTTGTGACAATTTGATTAATTGCCCATTTGCTTCGGAGGAAGTCGAGATGAACTCTGGTGTCTGAGACAGAGCTGGAGAAAGGTATCGTAACTTTTTGCGTCACCAACAAATTTTATTGATCCTCCTCTGTCAGAATATAAACTGCTCCATAAAAAAACGTATGCTTTTTAGATAGTTATGAGACAGAAAGAGTTGGTACAAATGTGTGTTTGATTTAACTATTGCTGCGTTGGTGACTGAGCTTGCAGTCAGTTAAGCAAGATGGTTGGGTTGGTTCTTTCAATCCTTGTTGAACGAATTAATAAACAATCCACACAACAAAACGCCGCGGGGAGAAAATGTCCCAGAACTGAGAAAATAAAAGCAGTTAGTCGTAAGAGAGGTACATTCTGGTTGGCTTAAGACCCACTACAGTAACAATATGTCTTTATTAGAAATATCAGAAATATTGAAGACAGTTTGTAATGTTTCTAATGAGTGATGTCACATCACTGTAGCCAAGTTTATGCGCCGATAGCTTCACATTTCTTTTTTTTCATTTGAAAAGTTTGCCTCAAATTCTCTTGATAATTACATGGAAACATGGCTTGTGTCTGTAACACAAAACAGCCTTGAAGCAGCTCTGACACCGGGACGTTTGCTTTTCATGTACTTGTGAATGAACGTACGATTAGTAAAAGGAGACATTAATGGTTGTAAATTCCTGTCGTATAGATTTCAGGGAACAGAAAACTGTCACATTCAGTTCATCCTGTGGGAGAGGAGAGAGAATGAACGAGGGAAGGAGGAGAGGAGAGGAGGGGTAAAAAGGTATTGAGGAATGTTTTTTCTCCTCCCCCCCCCCCCCCCCTATCTGCTCATCTTCTCCTCTATGACACCACCTCATCTCTCTTTCTCTGTCAGAATTAGGAGGTACTGTGCAGGAATATACTATCAATGCTTTTCAAATCATCCAGAGCATATTCATTTTAGGAACCTCAACATACAGAAAAATATACATTTGTATAGAGAAAACAGTGGCAGCAAAAATGACTATTTTAGAGCTGTCCCTAAATGTCTTGTGTATTTCCAACCCTGGTCTCTCTTTACTCCCCTCTCCTCTTCTCCTTCTTTTCCCTCCTCCGACTCCTTCGCTTGACCTCATTTCTCCTCTCTCCTCCTTCCCTCTCCTCCTGTCACACCTTCACCCTTGTCTCCTTCCTTTTATGTCACCATATCCTCGTCCCCTGTTGTCCCTCCACCTTGAACTTTAAAAAAACTTTTACTGTCTATAGTGTCTTGTCAGGACCTTTTGCCTTTTTTCCCAAACCCCTCTCTCATTTCATCTCTCTCTCTCTCTCCTCTCTTCCTGTGTTCTGCCTCCTTCCTTTTCTCTGATTTGTAATTAATCCCCTCTTCTGCCTACGCCTATCTCTGGAGGGATTTGTGAGGAATCCTTTAATTACCTCGTGCTTACTAAAACCACTTAAAAACTAAACTTTTTACCGCTGATAACCTCGCCTAAGATGACCGTACCTCAGAGGAAAGTCTGAAAGGACATTTAGATTTATGCACTTTGGACAAAATTCTTACCGCCTACTCAGTTAGCATTAATAAGCCCATGTTTGAGATCTTCAAACTTTGCCAGGAAGTAAAGTATTTACTCAACGTTAACCTTAGAGTTTCTTCTCTGTGGCTGATT
This sequence comes from Anarrhichthys ocellatus, assembly GCF_004355925.1. Classification (NCBI taxonomy): domain Eukaryota; kingdom Metazoa; phylum Chordata; class Actinopteri; order Perciformes; family Anarhichadidae; genus Anarrhichthys; species Anarrhichthys ocellatus. Next base: position 1,765,988 of record NW_022280101.1, on the reverse strand, counting down.
TTGCCTCATCTGTGTTTTTTTGGTGAGTGAGCCGAGGAGGGGAGAATATTTAAGAGATCTCCTGTTTGAATAATTTATAGCTTGAGTGAAACGCTTAAAAAAAGAGGAAATAAGTGTGTATTTAAAGGGTAACGATGTGTGTCTGTGCGTGTGTGTCTGTGTGTGTGTGTGTGTGTGTGTGTGTGGAGCAGCAGGTGCACCAATCAGAGCATTCATGCTGACTGACATTTCACGACCATGATTTGCACACAGAAAGCGGGCTGATGGATTATGACCCACCCAGAGGATTAAACATTCACAGCTTTCATGATCTCCTCAACACAAACAACACTCCCATCCATTAGTTCAGACACCAGGGAGGATTCACATTGTGGTGGTGGGGTGGGGGGGGGGGGAGGCTCATGTCAGAAATACATCAACCTAATGAGAGTGCAGTCTGTTGATTTCTGTAGGTTTATTTATTACATCTTTTATCTATGCTCTCAGCGTGGCTGTAGGGATGGCAGTGTTGGTCTAATAAATGTCCCACAGAAATATTCCTACTGGTCCTTTGAGTTTTCCTCCAGTGCCACCATAAGGTGGACATTTTTGATTTTTAACTATTTAGGAGGATTGTGAGGAATTGCGGTTCTGACATTCATGTTCCACTCAGGATGAATTTGAATAATCATCAGGTCAAAATTTTAATTTGAACAATTATTTGATTTATGACCAAATACCTTCAAAAATAATGACATTCCCATCATGTTAACACTAGAATAAAACAATGAACATGGTAAACATACCTGCTAAACATCAGCATGTTACACTTTTTAAATGTCCTCAATTTCTAACAGTGTCCCCACCTTTAAAATGTCCCCACTTTCCACATATTTCCCCACTTTTCAAATTTCCTCAATTTCTGAAATCTCTCCACTTTCCACAAATGTTCCCACTTTCTGAAAACATCCTCTCTATCCAAAAATGTCCGAACTTTTTTAAATGTCCAAAATGTCGTCTTAAGGCATTCAACCCAATTTGGTCCTCACAAAGATAGACGGAAAGGAGAAAACACAGATACACTTGTTGCTTGTTGACTGCTTACATGAACGGATCAACAAATATTCATATTACATTATTCAATCAGGCTAAGATGAAAGCTGACTTTGTAATTACTGTACTTTGTGTCTGTGCGTGTGTGTGTGTGAACAGCTCTTGGCCTGTGCTATTTTAAACAGCAGAAGACAGATGGGGAAAAGATAAATTCTTTACAAAGACAAACTGGATGGTTGGACAGTACTTGCTGTGGGCGAATCAGATTAGTACGATATCAGACTCTCTCTCCTCCCAAAGTTCCAGCTTGTGCTCTGAATTTATTTCAGTCTGAAGATGAATCATTAGTAATGAAGCAAAGGGAGAAGTAGGTTATTATTATAAAAAGCAGTGGTGTAGGGGGAGCGATGCTGTTAAGAACATTTGGTTGTTTGTGATGCAGAAAATAGCTAAAAATAATACGCCTGAAAATGTTCACTGACTCAGTTTTCTGCTGTTACTTTGGCTCTTCAGAGGCTGAATGAGGGCTGCAATATTTTAATATTATGATGGAAGCAGTACGGATGAATTTATATCACTGCTGCATTGATGTGTTTGTTACATTATAATACTGTAGGTGATTAAAGTTGTGCTGATTTGAACTCCTTCATATACTGTTGGGTAGTTAATCTACAGCAATGCATCGTATTCTATAAGATCATCCCATGTTTGTTAAGACCCTGTCCGGTGAAAACCACATCTCTAAAAACTCAATATTTCACGAGCTCACAAAAACAGTTTTTAGCTCTGTGACCATGCATTTTACAGCTGATCCAAAAGGCTTTTTTAAATAGTTTATTTAGCTTAAGAAGTAGGAGGATCTTCTCAATATTTTAAGGAACACTTTCATTTTCCATTTTCCACAAGCACTCAAACTCAGCACATCTGCAACTGTCAGACAACTGGAGTAAAAAGTACAATATTTCCCTTTGAGATTGGAGAATATAAGGTATAAAGAGGTATAAAGATCCATAAAATGAAAATACTTACGTACAATACATGAGTAATTGTACTGTAAGTGTACTGTAGATGCTGGTGAAACACCTGAATCTGTCTTGTAAGCCTTAAAACCAAATTTCAATTAAGTATAACAATATTTCAGCTAACTAGCTAACTTCTGTCCACAACAAAAACAAAAATGTGTGAATCTTGCAATCTTTGGCTCTAACTCGCACAAACAGCTTAACGCCTGCTGTTGTATGATCCTGATATCTCTGGAGCTGCTTTTTCCTGTCGCAGATAACGGGATTCCTAAGTTCAGCTGGTGTTATCACAGGGGACAGCACCCCTTTCTACAGCACTGGGGGGAGTATCGAATACGTATTTGTCTCGGAGAGATGGCTGCATCTGTTCCTTTTTAACATCTGGCTATCAGATTCCAATCTGCAGCTAATGCTTCTTATTTGCATTTAAACTTTTTAGACATCAGATAGCTGTAAATGAAGTCAAAGTCAGGATATCTTGATCTCTGCTGCTTCAATTTAGGCCGTGTGTTTTTAAAAAATATATCTCTTGTGAGCAGCTGAACCTTTCCTAAATGAAACAGAAAAAACAGGACGCTGATGAGGGGAGTAATTGCAATATCATTACTTCTTTTCTGGAGGGTTGATGTGTGTTGACATATGATGGCAGTGTATCCTGAAAACCTGTCTCTGACCAAGAAGTAACAAAATAAAAGAGAAAAACGAAGAAAAAAAACCACCCCTAAGACTGAGGCATCATGCATTATTAATACACTATCAATATGGCAGTTCTGGTTGAAAAACAAGGCAGGGAGAGTTGGATGAATGTAAACACAGGTTGTACAGTAACCATGTTTCTACAGCAGACGAAAACACGGTCTCTGAATTCCTGCCTCAGCCTGGTTTCTCCCAGTAACCCACTGTATTTTGTGAATCAAAACACAACCAGCTGTTGTCTCAGGGGAATCTGAAATTATTTGGGTTCAGGGACTTCAAAGACCTCGGGGCTGAACAGGTTAGAACCCCTGGTGTACAAAATATGAAAAATGAACACAGAATTGAAGCCTTGTGTCCATGTTCGCTCTTTATCTACACAAACATTTATTTATCCACTTGAATAAATAAAAGTCTTACACGAACAGAAAACGCTTCGTCTCCAGTTTTTCTTTTTACTTTCATTTGAAAACAATGAGAAAAAAAATCTGTGTTCGTTACAGTTGACATACAAAAGAAACATGACGAACCATCAAACATCAAATTCCAAAATAGACACTATAGTTAAAAAACAAAACCCTCCAAACCAACCCAGAGTCAAGTTTGTGGATCCAAAGTTACGTCAGCAGAACGGTGTCGATGGTCTTCACATCACTGCAACAGCAACAGAACTACACACAGAGCTACGTCATCTGAGTGGGTCCAGATCCATTTAAAAAAAAAAAAAACCCAGACTGGGACTGGACCAGCATGAGCAACACAACAAAGCCAAACAAGATGGTTCTTCATCTGCCACGGCTGAACTCACACATATACAAAGATGGCTGATTCGGAATCCTTTTGCATTAATAAAGGAAAATTCAGTTTGTTTGTCTGTAACGTCCTGGGTTTCATTTCCGTGGTTTTGTTGAAAATGACAATAAGAAGGCCGGGTAGTATCATCATTACAGTTCAGCCCAAAGGAGCGGGAACATGAACCATCAATTTACAGCAAAGTCCAAAGGTAGAAAAGTTTCAAATCTGGTCCAAAATGTTTATTATACATTGAACAAAACATCTTGAACAAAAAACTAAATTGAGATTGAGAGTTCTGGAACGAGCCTACAATTTTCAATAATTGTTTTCACTGCTAATGGATTTTAACCAAAACTTATTGCAAAAGAAAACAAAGGCAAATATTAAAATTACATCACAACCTGTGTCTTGTAAACACCAATTAGAATTAGGACTTTAAGTGCAGCACAGATTTTCTATGAAATGGAGAGCTATTACCAACATTTTTTGGTTTCAGTTTCACCTCCAAGTAGTTTTAATAAATTGGCAAAACTGATCGCCACGCCTCCAGATCTCTTTAAACTTCATAATGGATAGGAATAAACCCCCAAAATATGAAAATAAGCCCCAGATCAAGGAATAAACTCCAACAGATGGAAGCTGAAGAATCTGAATTTTCTGTTTCTACGTTAATGCAGGTTGTGACTCAGCAGGTATAGGAGAAAATGCATCACTGCTGAATGTTGCTGTACCACTGAAAGCAGCCACCTGCTGAGCTAATATTTCTCTTCAGTGCTGTTGGTAATGAGCAGCCTCATTGTTGTCCTTCTCTAGGCCACAGCATATTACCTGCTGCTGTAAATAACAGCTGTGGTAATGACAAAAAACCTCCCTGTTGCTTGCTTTGGCTGTTTTTCTTCTTCAAATAACTTATAGTCCGTCTGTATCACATATAGTGCAACAATCATCATGATATCTCTCTATACCTCTTAATAAACCCTGAGCAAGCTCTATCCATCTCATTACATCTGAAGAGTTCTGGTCCAAATGAAATACTCCAAAAAGTAAAGCTGATATGATTTGTGGAATAAAGTTTCCAAACATGATTATTTTTAAAGAAGCTATTACCCTAATAAAATCATCATTTTCAAAGCAGGGTCCAGTAGATGGATAATTAACATTTTGCAAGTGAACTCCTCATTACATCCTACTTATCAAAGCCACGACAAGCAGGAAACATCAGGGAACTCATTTGTGGTGAATTTTGGTGAGTGAATGTTTTTTACGTCCTTTACGTTCCACTTTTACTCCACATTCATTTCCGCCCTTCATCCTGCGTCTTGCCTTTGGTTTTTAAGGCCTCTGTTAGTAGTCGTCGTATGATCCATGGATGTATTAACAGAGCTAGAACTAATCAGCAGCCTACTGCAACACAAATAAACCCTGTGTCCCAAAAAGCACTTTCTCTTTAGACTGCGTTTATAAAAGCAGCGGTCTCACCGCATGTCCACGATGCCATTCTTGCTTTTTGTGTCATTTAATGCCACGTAGTCTCAATGTAAACAACACATACGTGTAAACATATAAAAGAGAGAAAGACTATTCACATTGGTTGTGACGGGGGGTGGATGAGTCAACCAAATGGAGGTCTTTCAACCAGGAGAACAATGTTCCTGTCCCAAAGAACTTACGTTTGTGAGGTTTTTTACATTCGCATGTGGTGTTGTTTATGTTTTAAGTTGTTTATGTACTTATTTCAAACCCAGCCGTGATGTTTTTCCTAAACCTTAATACGTGGTTTTGTTGCCTAAACAAGCAAGGGGCTGCGTTGGTGTTGGCTTGCTGTTTTTAATCCAGCATTCCTAGCTATAGCTACAAAAAAGAATGCTCTGTAATTCATACGTACCCCACAAAATTAAATCCATGTAATCATGAACTAGACGGCAAAAAAACATCACAGAGTAGGCGGGAGAGGCAGCAGATCGGTCAAACAAAAAATGATCTGTACCCCAAGGAGACCGCTGTTTGTTGAAAAACGAGAAATGTGAAACGAGAAATCAGCTTTGATTTATTTGTCCTTTTGCTTGTATACTTCAGTGACGGCATAACCATAGTTATTTATACCCAAACAATGATCTTTTCCTAAACCTAACTAAGTATTTCACAATATTTGTAGTGGCACAGGACGATTAAATCTGGTTTTAACTGATGCCACCATGAGACGGCAATTGGGCACAGTGGTTTGCGACTCTGGAAAGTTATCAGGACACACTAAATATGATTTTAGTTTGTTCATAAGCAAAAACTCTAATTCATGCAAATGTGGTGAGTGAATGTTTTTTTCCGCAGTGTTTATGAGCGAACGTGTGTCGCATCTGCTCATGTTTTTCCTTTGACTTTGTTTGCAGTCATACAGCATCTAAAATTCATGTAGCGTTCAGTCTGAACAAGAGCTGTGATCAAATACAAGTCCACAGGTCTGAGCGCACCTTGTTAATGCATCCATGGTTCAGGACTACCTTCATGCATTAATCCAGCTTCTGTGCTTCCTGCAGACGATGCTCTCTTCGGCCTCATTAGATCCACATTTAAAACAATATCTATACTCGTGGCAACCAACTACTGGACCATTTGTTACAATCTGTTAAAAACTGAAGAAAAAACATGATGCGTCTGCAAAACAAATGCCAATTTTCTGCACTGTTAGTCTGAGAAGAACACATTCAAAAGTATGACTTTCACAGTGGAAACATCTGCAGTTAAATCCTCTTAATTTTTCCTGTCAACGTAATCTCAATTTACAATCTTCATACTGCATCACATCTGTGGAAATAATCCTTGTGAATAACAGAATTTATTGACCTCAACAATCATTTACATTTATTCACATACATCTGCACAAAATACAAATATAGATTTATCCACATCTCTCTGTAACATCATTATCTTGTGAGCATCTGTTTTCAGACGTAATATATATTTTTCTTGTTATTTCCAACAGAAAATACAGAGGAAGCAGGAGCCTTTCCTTCCCCTATTTGGCAGCTTTATCTGACCTCTGCAAGAGTCTGGAGTCCCGGTGCGCCAGGCTCATCATGGATCTCCCTCCCCCGACTCTAACATCTAATAAGGTCGCAAGAAATCCACTTTAATCCCTGTTGTTCCAACCAAAAGGTATGATGGGAGGAAGAGGCCACTTGACTAGCAACAGGGAGCCAGCGAAATGAGAGGGGGGCGAGGTCACTGCAGCTGAGCATCCGTCAAACAATTAAATTATGTGAAGAATCGACTACATTTTTTACCCTTTTGTCCAAAGAGATTGTCAGAGAATAGGTAAGATATGCCACCTTTTGCACTGGCCATATGCCCATGGTACATGGTCTGTTCCCAGACTGGAAGATATTGATTGATTCAATATCTTTACAAAAGAAGTGAAAAACAAACAATGTGTTTTCTGAGAATAATTTCATGTGCTGGCAGTGTGGAGGAGTCTCTAAAACTTTTATACATTTTATTCCGTGAAAGAAGCACTGATTGACTGATTCTTTTTAGGTTATCAAAAAGAGTTTTGTTGTAACAAAGAACTCACTAACTTGATTCAGCTGATTCAGACCCTTGTGATGAGGAGTGGATCAGGAAATGTAAAAGTTCAGACTATAATTTCTTGAGAGGTTGGGCAACTCATGACCTCAGTGTTTCTTAAATCCTGACTGGGAGGCACTTTGTCTTTGGCACTTTAAACCTCAAACCCTTCGCTTTATGTCAGTATGGTGTGACCACAGAAGTGAAATGTTTTATATAATTCGTGAGTTTCAAAGGATCAACCTTGAAGCAGGTTTTTATTCACACACAGCTCTCGTCCTTGCCGCCGTGACTTTTGTCCGGCATGAACTTCTCCGTTTCCTGTCCAGGTAAAGAGAAATCCGCCACTTCGCCACGAGAGTGAGCCACTCCGTTTCGTAACTTCTCGATGTCGCCCAGGGACAGCTGGGTGGAGCTGTAGGCCAGCGGCGGGATGGTGTTCACCAGTATGAGCTGAAGAGGCTTCTTCTCCGGCTGGTACTGGCAGCGGACGTAGCGCAGGAATGCTGCTCGGTATGTTTTATTAAACAGTGTGTATACCAGCGGATTGACCGCCGAGGACAAATATCCCACCCACACGAAAACGTTCAGCAGGCCTCCCATGAGTGCTGCGTCGCACACCGCCGGGTCACACACCACCACCAGCACGTTAGTGATGAAAAAAGGGCACCACATGACCACAAAGAGAAAAAACACCACCCCGAGGACCTTAGACGCCTTCTGCTCGTTGCTAATGGACTGCATTGTGCGGCGTCCGAAGAGCGAACCGGAAATGCTCCCGCGGGCGCCTCCCAGGCCACCGCTGCTTCCTCTGCCACTGGCCTCGCGGCTTATCGAGCGCCTGAAGAGTTTCTCAGAGGACAGCGAGGTTTGCGGCAAGAAGCTCAAGGTGAATGTCGTGCTCCATTTAGGCCGCGGGACCAGCTGGTCCAAGCAGAGGGTGGCTTCGTTCTGCAGCGCTTTGATGGTCAGGAAGTAGGTGACGACCATGATGGTGAGGGGCACGAAGAAGGCCACGAAGGAGCCGACCAGCACAAAGTTGTTATCTGTCAGCAGGCAGCTGCCATCTTTGAAGACCTTAGAGTGGTCTCTGAGTCCAAGAACAGGAATCGGCATGGAGATCCCTGCAGAGAGGAAGGAAGCAGCACAGAGATGGGAAGAAAATTACAAACCCAGAACAATCTCTGTCATTTATGTACATGTTTGTGGTTGTTTGTGTGAAATGAAAGCTTGATTTTCTGCAGGGGTGGAAGAATTAGGGTTAGAAACACTCCTACACTACGACATCGGAAAAAATAAACCTTTTTAATTTTTGAACTTGGAAAAGACAAAAGCAATTGAAAAGAACAAATTAATCCAATTGGAAGTTTGAAGAATTTCAAGCATTTAAAGGACATAATATTTAAGTGGTCAGAATGGCCCTAATCTTTTTGCTGAAGATTTATCTGGTGAAGGAGAAAAGATGAAGGTACTTTCACACTGGTGCCAACAGACAAACTTAATAGCTAGACTCTGAACACAGGGCAGATAGAAAATATTATTTTCACTGGTAAACAGAGTTCGGTACACAGAAGTTCTGTCCAAAAATAGTCCAAAACGCCATGCTAAAGGCTTTAAATATACAGAAGCAAGGGCTAAATCACAATTTTAAGTCATTGGGAACAAAAGGCTGGAGGACGAACTGGAAATAAACAAGGGGATCACAAAGACCAGATACACAGGGGAGGAAGGGTAATGAGGTACAGGTGAAACGAATCAGGACAAGGTGGGTAATACCACAGGCGGGAAACATACAAGGACAGAAAGTGAATCATCTGAAACGAGAGACAAAGGCGAGTCTACCAAAATGAAACATGAATGTGCATTTATACTTAACATAGTTCAGTTAAGTTGATGACATATATCTTTTGGATGACAGCTATATAGGGAGCAAAAAAACATTTCAAGCGGATGATACACACTTTATGATGATGTTGATGGTTTTTATAATTGTTCATTCATGCCATTTTTTTCAAAGTTCTGTCAAAGTTTCCATTAAGTCTGGGGCTAAAGCTTTTTTTTTTCCCATTTGGCTGTCTGTCACGGTGAGGGAGGAAAGTGCAGTTTGGCCTCCACCTCTCCCTGTCAACAGCCTCTCCTCTGTGGGTTGAGTCCGAGGTCCGACCATCTCCGCCTCTCTCTCTGTGTCCGACCCTGCGATCAATACAGCAGTTCAACTTGTATCGTTCTCTGTATCAATCTTTAACCTACATTTCTGAACTGTTTTCTCAAAGGTGAAGTCCAGGAAATAGAGCCGTTTTCAGTCTTGATCTCCCAGGTGAAATATGCTGCCTTTATTATTTAGTTTCCACAACCTAAATTATTATTATTCTTCTTGCTGTTTTGTCGTTTTTCTTCAGATTTTTTATATATTTGCCTCTGTGGCCACACTCTATTATGAAAGGTTCTGGATAAGCCGGGTATGATAGCTGCACACACCGTATCAACAGGAACTCATATAACTCCTCATAACAAATATGAAGGAAGTGAGGAGAGAGAGAGATAGAAATAATGCAGGGGAGAGGAAGAGGAGGAGGGCGAGGAGGTTGGAGATTGACAGACACAGCGAGGGTGGCCAGTAATGGCTGCTGCACGTCGGGAGCAGTCGGGTCAAAGACGGATAATTCTCATTAAGTCGGGATGGTTTGACAGAAAAGCAGCTGGAGGGATTCAGTCGGAGGGTTTTTCAGTTAACAAATGTTTATTTTATTTTTTACCTTACGCCTGTTTCATACTCTACATAAAGACATCATGAGTACTGACATGCTGATGAGACAGAGCCAGGCTAGAGGTTTCCACCTGTTTCCAGTCTTTATGCTAAGCTAAGCTAGCTGTCTCTGGTTCTTGACCTACTCACCGACCCAACTGTTTCAATATTCTTTATATAATCAGCGATAGCCGTCGCAGCAATACCGGCACACGACATCCTCCAAACTGCAGACACTCAAACTGCATCAACTTTTCGTCGAAAGACTCTTTAAGAAAGACGACGAGAAACTGTTTGATTGACAGGTGATCTAAGCACCGCAGTGATGGGACCCACCAGACCCCGAAGCTCAGGGACAAACACTTTTCTGGCATCTGCTGTTATTAAAACTCCACGGTGATAATATTCAGGCTAAATGTGGAGTCGCCGCAGGCTCCTCATTACAAAATGAGATTTAGAGGGTGAATACAGGCTGTCTGCTGTGAATATGAGGGTCTGTGTGTGTTTAAAAACGCAGCTGATTCGTTTTCTGACTAATCCCGGTCATATTATTCAACATTAGAATGTTTAAATGTTCTGTGTGATTGACTGAAGGTGAAGAGAGAGGTGGAAACAGACTTTTCATGAGAGTTGTATACAAAGAAAGAAATATTGTGACTGTCTGCTTCATATCCAGCGGATCAAGTGTGATTTGTCGAGGTGACATCGTTGATTTGAGTGCCTGGATTCACTGTGTTCTTCAGATAACCCCCGCTTGAGCATCCATCCCCCCAGACTTCTACATAATCCACAAATCACAAGCTAGTTTTTGTCAGTTTTTTTCCTTCCTCTCTTTCTCTCCCTGATGGCAACTCTCTGCTCTAAATACATGAAATCAGAGACATGAGATGGTGGAGAGAAAAAAGAACTTGACAGAAATGGGAGAGAAGAAGAAAGGGCATCAAGTGAGGAAAAAACAGAGGGGAGGGGGACACTTTAGACACAAAGGAGCTGACGGGGGAGAGAGAGGAGATGGAGACTTTCAGGGTTTTATTTCAGAATGCAACAATGGAACTCAAGAAGAAAAAAAACGCGGCTTGAAAACTTAAATCTTTACTGAAAACTCTTCATTTTGAGAAAATTGCTCTTTAAAGTGCTTTTTATTGCACTGCAATCAAGCTGTGATTTACTTCAGTTGTCTGTACCTGGTGTAACTGTGAGGTGAGACATGTAATCATTCAACATATATTTATATTCAGAATGACTAATACTATCCAGGGATGTCATTATCATTGATATCCAGCATGAATAAATGTCCATAACTCTGCTTATGAATCGAAACAATATGCAGAAATCACCTGACAATTATTAAAAAAAGTTTTCTTCGGTATTAAAGTAATCCAGTGATAGTTGTCTTTACATCTATAAACTGCAATCGAGCACACACCTACATACACACTCAAACACATACTGACACTAGATGCCCATCATGCATACTCTCACACTGACAGAGAGAGACACATACACTCAAATGTCCCAGAACATTCCTCGTCTTTCGGTCCTGATGAGATCAGTTTCTGGGTCATAACAATGAGGGAAAGAAAGATGAGGGTAAAGGAAAAGAGCATCTAAACCCCACAGATACATAAAAACTCAAGAGAGTCAGGCACAACTGTGAATACACCAACGGTACTGTCAGACACAAATGTCTTGAAGCCCCAGATTATGATCATTTTGTGATGAATGCCAATGTTTAAAAAAAAAATTGCTTTCGACGTTATCTGCACAGAGAAGATCGGAGAAAGATTGTTGTTATGTTAAAATAAACTATGGTTCGACACATTGGGACATATGCTAATTCGGTGTCTGAGAGTTAAGCTCCTCATATTGATGCCACTCTCATGTCTGTGTGATAAATATGAAGCTGCAGTTAGCAGCCAGCTAGCTTTCTCTCCAAAATGCAGTGGAGCAGAAGTATCATAAAGCATAAAAACGAAAACTTCAATATTTTACTAGAATACTTAATGAGCAAATACTTTTTCTATTTACGATGAGATATTATGATTTAACTGATGTAAAATGTTGATTACAAATTACTCTAAATAAAATGTGTTTCTAATCATTTTAATAAGTGAAAATATTAACCATCTGTGTGTGAGTCAAAACAGACAGATTGTGTGTGCGTGTGTGTGTGTGTGTGTGTGTGTGTGTCGGTTGGTCTCCCTCCAGTTTCTGCATGAGGCACTGTAACACTCCCACTGGGAAACACCGTGCCGTCTGTCTGCCTGCACACACACACACACGCTGTTTGGGCTGCTGCTTCTAACCCTGTTATATAGCAGCACGCGCTGCAGTGTGTGATTTTATTGATGTGAAACACATCTGAGCTGCTGCATGCAGAGTTTGACTCTATTTATTGATAGTGGTGGAAGAAGTAGGTACTCAGATGCTTCATTTAAGTAGAAACACCACAGTCTAAAAATACTACACGTAATATTATTGTAGAATATTATATTTTAATGTTGTAGTTCATCAATATGGAAAGAAGTTTAGACAATTTTAATTTGTTTACTTGTCTACTGCTTCGTATCATATGTTTTTATTGAATAGAAAGTAACTATACGTGTCAAATACATGTAGTGAAGTAAAAGATATAAAGTAGCAAAAAATGGAAATACTCAGATGAAGTCGTCTATTGACAGAAATGTATTATAATATTCATAACTATATTTTCATTGGTGTACAATCACGTTCTCTGAGAATGAGCCCTTCATATCTAGAGAGGGCCTTTCTCGTTTTTACTTAAACCACCATAGGTTCTCTCGTTTCCACACCAGTGAATCAATATTTGTCGTCTTCGTGCTCAACAAGCAACTCTGGAAATTCATAACAGTGTTTACACTTTGTTGTTTATCCTGCAGAAGCAGATGGAGCCTCACATTGATACAGTTTCACAGACGAACATGCTGAGATACTGACTCTTAATAGTTACTGATACTGACTGTTTATTACTGTTTTCTCCTCTCTTCCCATTTTCACTTCCTCTCTCTTCCTCGTCCATCCCTTTCTTTCTCTTTTGATTTTTTTTTAATTGTTGGCACTGCAGTTGCAGTACAAAGTAGGAAAGAGTTGCCAATATGAAATATAAATAAAGGCAAAAAACAATCCAAATGCAAAAAATGCAAAAAAACAAAAGGCTAATGGTTAAGATCATACGGTCTTCGTATCTCAAGTTCCTTATTGGTGAGTTGCATATAGATACGTATGAGAAGTGGTATGCACAATAACAAATCTCAAGAACAGATATGTGTATTTAAGTCAACATCTTTGATGATGTCCATCTTATTACGTGTATTTCCCGTAATTCAGAAAGTCATAATGATTATTATCCAAAAAGTATTTATCTCAAAGCAACGCATTAACCTTCTTTCTGTGAGACAACAGTGCTAACCACTGAGCATCACGCTTCACCAGCAACAACCAAAATGGGCTCAACGTGCTGCCTACATAGCCTCCTGACCCAGCTCGACAGGCAGCAGCCTCACAGGAGCAGAATGTAGCAGCAAACAACATCAGAAGATCTGAAGGGGAGAAAAAAAGACTACAAATATTGAG
>NW_022280101.1:1681629-1752535 GCF_004355925.1 Anarrhichthys ocellatus | reverse complement strand
CACACACACACACACACACACACACACACACACACACACACACACACTTCCCTACTTCTATCTTTGTGAGACAGCTCATTGACATTATGCATTCCCTAGCTCCTTACCTTAGCCATCACAACTAAATGCCTGACCCCAACCCTTACCCTAACCTAACTCTAGTTCTAAACTCAACTTTAAAACCTAATCTGAACCCTCAAAAGGGCCTTAGAAGTGATTTTTATATTTCCTGAAATGTCCTCACTCTGAGGATCTAAAACTCAAATCGGTCCTCACAAAGATACAATCCCACAAAGTACACACTCACACACAAACGCACACATTACCAGCATGCATTCATGCGTGCCAGTGTGTGCACGCACACCCCCTCTCCTGCTCTGTGCAACGCTGTGTAAGTCCTGATGTTGCGTCCAATCAGATCAGATCGTAACCACAACTCACCGCGGGAGCAGGCTTGACTTAACGCCAGCCACCACACTCCCACGAGGCAACATCAGTGCTACTTTCTCCTCCTCCTCCTCCTCATGACAAACCCGAGGAGGAAACCAAGGCTGTGTGTGAATAAAAATTAAAAATTAAAACGTAATCTCGTTAGGCTCGTAGGTGGCACAGCGTATCGTGACGCGGGGGCCGGCTGCGACTCCGCCCGAGGCCTCCCTGCTGCCCACCATGCTGACATCACATTATTAAACTCTTCCTCCTGTCGACTCTGTGGAGCTTCAGCTCAGATGTGTTTTTTTAGCTTTAGCCTTCAGCTATTTACACATGATAAAAAAACGCACAGAGAATCTGCCGTGAAACTGTGTGAGAGTCCAACAAAACGCTGACAGCGAGAATTAAATCTCCGCTCAAGAGAGAAGGAAATTAAACGAACATGTTTGAGCAACCTGAGTTACTCTGATAAAATATCAAATTATCCAAACTCAACTGATTAGGAACCTTCCTACTGAAGCTAGAAAACAGATAACATTACTCTGGAACAAACTGAGAGCTACGTGAGGAACACACTGCTGTTTTTGCCCATTATCTACAAACTGTCCTCTTTCACAAAGACAACTTTCACTTTTTAGATCGATGTCTTACCTTCAAGGCAGCCACTTAACGTAGCACAGAACACTGCTACTTTCATTCATACCATTGTGTCGTACAAGTGTTCAGGAACAGTTTTAAAGGAGAACTGCACTGATTGTACACATTTAGATCAGTTTATTTATTATGGTACATACCACAGTGAATAAATATTCTGTTTCAAGTTTTGTATAAAAAATGGATTTAATAATCTGCAAAGTAAACCTACTTCGTCACATGTTTTTCTCATAAAACAGTGATTAGAGCAGCATCGTAACAGCAGCCTGCAGCCAGAAGACTTTTCAGTAGAAATGAAAGTCTTTATAGTATGTAAATAATGTTAATGTTGAACATTGAAAAGCTGATTTAAGAAAAGGAAAACCTGTTTCAGCTGGCTGGTTGGTTTGGTCCTTTTCTCTTGGTATTTTTGACCTTTGCACTAAAGTTCTTTATTTGCACATGTAAATAGGTGGATGGAAAGTTATTTAATAGATCGGCAGGTTGTATTATGATCAACCTGCCAATGATCTCAGATCTCAGATCAGTTGTTCAGATGGAGACCGGGACAGTTCATTGGTCAGCATCTTAGTTTGAAATAGGCGCTCATATTTATTGAACTGCTCTTAAGTTTGGATTAAAGTGTAAAATGCTTTCAATGCAAAACATCAAAAGTCACATCATTATTTTAAGAGTAACTACTTAGTCTTTGTCTTTCTCATATGTTGCTCAGTCAATTCTCGGGGGTTATAGCGTCCATCGTAATACAACTTTGATGAAAATACTGAAGGTTGACTGTCATTCTTCATACACGGATCACAGTTATCCCTACATGCATGAATAAACGCTGAGTTCTCAGCTGAATGCTAAACAGGCTGATGTTGCATCACAGAAAAAAAACTGTTATGTCTCTGAGTCATTTCTTCTTGTAGCCTCTGAAGGCTGAAAACAACAGACGGTTTTCCTGTTCGAGACGAAGCAGAAGTGGTGACACTTACAAAGCAACAAAAATAAATACAGAGAGACATAATCAAACTGAGGAAAAGGATCTGTCACTAAACAAAGAATCAACTTGTCCCACGTACATGACAAAATACAGAGGCATGAAATCAGAACACGGGATTAAAGGCTGCATGTTTACAGCACAGCCTATAAGTGATCACAGAGCCCACAGAGCAAACCACATGTCCCTAAACCTGACCAAGCTGTTTCCTGTGAACACGGAGGTTTATTTTGAAAAGTCTATGCATGTAACAAGCAGAGAGTGACACGTGCTCTATTGCCGCTAGAGGGGTACGTAGAGCATCGTAGTTCAAGTCCAGCACTTGGCAGCGCCCCAAAAATAGCCGTGATCCATTTTCTAACTATCAATGACTTCCCCTTGCTTATGTAGATTTAAGGTCAATGAGAATTCACAGAAATCAAATGCTCATGGATTTATGTAGTCGGCTCTGCATGAGAGGCTTAAAGAATCATGTGAACTGACAATATAACACTGTATCCATTATAACTGGGTTCAAACACAAACATGGCTTCATGTTAGGTCCGTATTTGTTTGTTTTCAGGGCACTCGTATTCATTACAGTTATTACAATTCATCCCGAGGGGAACACAAATGTCTGAACCACCTTTCATCTCAATTCGTCCAATGGTTGTTTATATATTTACGAAGAGACAGAACTTTATTTGTCCCGTGGGAAATTTGCAGCAGTTGCAGTACAAATAGGAAAGACATCAAATAAAATATAAAAAAGGTGGAAATTAAAAATATAAACAGGTATTTAACCTTAAATATATAAATTTGAGTCTGGACCTGAGAATCACCTGTTTGCTTAAAGTAAATATCATTCAACCATGTCAGTCTTATGTCTTGTTTCATTGTTTTTCAGTAGCAGGTGGTTTTATCTGCTCAGAAGAGCTGAACAACACAGTGAAACATTGAAACGTATATCTCCAGATCTCAGATGAATTACACCGCATTCATTTATCTGGAACAGAACGTAAATGACGAGCAAATTCCCAGTTATCGTGATTTGGATCTGGACGAGGAAGGAAGGCTAAATTAGCTATCTGCAGCTCCGGCATCACTCGGTTATTAGCACACAGGGCAGAATGACAGCGCTAATGAAGTGGAGGCAACAGGAAGCAAAACACAGACCTCTGGGCCGCCGAGGAGCTCAGAGGCATTAAGCCAAGGCTGACAACTCACTCCAAATGAATTAATGCCTTTGCTTTTGGTCAATACAGTTTGGAGAAAACACAATAAGTGTAAGCAGGGTTATTTGGTTTAATGAACAAAGGAAGTGGAGAGGAGTCGTTTCTTCAGTTTGATTGGTCGATAGCTCTCCCTTCCCCCACCCTCACTGGCCTCGTCCTCCACCCACCTGCTCCACCTGCCCCTCTTAAACTGTGAACAATGTGAGGAACTGCTATTGAACTCATTCACACCAATATGTCTTTGAAGGTGTTTAATTGGATTTATTGTAACCGCCATATCGACCGACTACGGTGGATTCATTATAATCCTACAGTTAGTTGTTACAATGTTCATTTGTTGCAACCAGCAGGAAGGAGTTTCTCTTTAAACTGTCCTTCCCAACCAGTTTTGTTGTTGACCCATTGAGACGTACAGATATTGGGAAATACAAATAACCCTGAGTAGTTTCTTAATAAATTCTTAAAATCAGGTTTAAGCTGAATTAGAGCTTAAAAACAAACTCACGACTCAGGCTGGAATTGTATTTCTGCAAAGATGCATGTAAACAAATGTGGAGACCGATGTGAAGAAAGGTGTTACACTGACAACACGTGCCCCACATTAGCCACTGCGTTCATACTTCATATGTTCATATTACATTTACTATTATTACTTATTTTAAATTTCAGTTTATGTTTAACTGGCTGCCTGATCTAAGGCCGTTAATTGAGGGACAGCTGTTTGGAAGAAGACTTTTTGAATTTACAACAAACTTCCAGATTTGTCCTGTTTGGAAAATCTTCCTGCGGAATTATTAATCCATGAAAAAGAGAATCCACATCTTTGATCCTCTCGTAAAAGTGAAACATGACAAAATATGATTTTACAAAATATCTTGAGACACTAGCATAGCAAATGTAAGGCTACAAACAACCCATAATGCAACGCTTTCTGTAGGAGCTGGTGTTACTCTTATATAATTGTCCTTGAATGTAAGACAACCCGACTTTTTTTGTAATTTCCAGAACAAAATATCATCTTGTATTTGGGACAATATGATGCTTTTTATCATTGAGAGTGTACACTCAAGCTTCTTTTCTGAACCTTATAGGCTTATTAGCACCATTCATTTGCTCACAGATAATGACATGTTAATAATTTATTCTTTTGACCATACAGGTGATCCGAGAGTCTGAACTGAGCTGCAGCAGAACAGACAAGGAGAAACATTAATGAAAAATATCATAATAATGTGACCTGAGTGTCATTCTTTATGAGCATGATGCCATAACAAGCATCTGAATGGCAGATATTTATAAATAGGCAGCTGAGTTTTACTTGAAATTAGAGAAGAAGGAACAAAAAAAGAGGAACATTAATGTGTTGTTGCAAAGTGGCTTTTCTCCAGCGTCCTTCACTTCCACCATTAGAAGACTATTCAGCAGGACTATATCTTTCATCATGATGCTTTTGAGCTGCCAGATGATTTGATATTTGCCAAAAAAGTCACGTGACACTTTAGTCCCTGACAGCTGTATCCTAACAGATCAATCATGAGTTTTCTATTGTCACGGTGTGTTTCCAACAGCCTGAAGGACAGAAAATATTCTCTTGATGACAAAAATCATCTTACCAGCACCTCTGAAGCTCACTGATTAACATGTTGTATATCTTGTGTGTTTCATCCGTACAAAACCAAAGTGTAAAAACGACATGTTGTGGTTTTTATTCGGTAACTAGAGGTTGTGTTGTGTCTCTTTCTGGTCATCTTGCGTATCTTCGTGTTTATTTTGTAGTCGTTTCGCATCTCCGCAGTTGTTTAATGTCTCTTTGTGGTCATTTTGTAGTTTATTTGTGTCTTTCTGTAGTCGTCGTGCGTTTCTTCGATAGTTGTTTTGTAGTTGTTTCGAGTCTGTAGACGCTGTCTGATATGATTCTAAATATCACAGCACAAAATATCATATGAAAGCATCAAAGAAAGCCTGAGATGCAGGTTCTTTTTCTTTCTTTCTGAAAGCAGAGTTATTTCTATTCTGTTGTTCTGATTTAAGTTGCTTTACTAGTCCTTCAGTATTTGATTAAGATGTAACTGTAGCTTCAGTATGCAGGAAGAAAAACAAAACTAAAACAATTATTGGTATGGTCTTTGGCATGTATGCAATAAGAATAAATCCCAATGAGGACACTTTTAATGAGCTTGGTGACTTACGAACAAGTCATGTTTACGGTAACTTTAAACAGGCTCTTGTCCAGAGTCCCTCCGGCCCTTTCAGTAATCCAAACATACAAGTGACATTACATTTGTCAAGGTGACATTTATTCATATGTCACATTCCATCCTGTACATTTTGACATTCATGTCACTCTCCCGAAATAAGTGGTGCTCGTCTTTTATCTTCTAACATCGGGATAACTCAGCTTTGTCAGCAGTAAATCATTAAGAGCATTGAAGTCGAGCTGTAATGTTCCTGCCATCCATTCATTAGATAGAATCTAAGGGCTGGGCTCACTGCCACCTGGATAAAAATGAACTATTCCAACATTTCTCATTTGAATTAGCTTAGTGTGAGAGTATGTTGAATAACAAACAAATCAATTAGGACAGGAAAGTGGCAAAGCTTTCTGATAATTCAACTTCAATCAAACAATAACTGATGGTTTGTTTTTTGCAGCTTGCTATAACTGAAATGTTATCAGCTGAAACTCAAACTTTTTCCTCCTCCTTTGTGCTGATAATGGCCGTGCAGATTTAATGTGCACTCTGCTGCTCTTTCCTCCTACGACCTCCATGTTCTGCAGCCGCGTCATTACATTTACTGCTAATCTATAGCGCCATTGACCTGAGCAGCTGGATACCAGCCAGGCAGGCAGAAGCCGAATATCAGGACCTGATTGTTCCCTCATCTCCATAAAAATTATATGGAGTCATAAACGTCACTTTTATCTGGAAGAGGACAAAATTGCATTTAATGCGACTGCCCTCCTACTCATTGTGGGTGGTTTTGCCCTCTCTCCGCTCTCCTCACCGTTTTACCTGCTGCTTCTCCACAAAAAAGAATTTACCAAAGCATTTCTGAGAAGTTTTGTTCATCTGCAATAATGAACTTGTTCAAATTTAAAATCGGATCTTTGAATATGCAATTCTCTCTTTCTCAAACATGATACGAGCCCACTTTTTCAAACACAACTTTCAGCACACAACACTTTACTTTTGATGTTGTAACACAGCTTCAACATTCATAAAAAATAGCACCTCATGTTTGAATATTAAGCTATATTTAAAAACTTTATGTAGATTTAAGGCAAATATCAGAGCTTAAACACAAAATAGACCACATGACATGAACATCATGTCTTGTCAAACAGAAAAACGAGTCTTTCGTTTCAACATGTAAATAACTGAGTGTGATCTTACCCACTGAAATCGTCCACACTGCCATGATCTTGATGCGGGCCTTGGTGTGGGAGTTGAAGCGGCTGTGGTGGATCGGGTTGCGTATGCCGATGTATCGATCCAGAGAGATGGCGCAGAGGTGCATAATTGACGCCGTGGAGAACAGGACGTCCAGGTAGATCCAGATGGGACAAAGGTCAGAGGGCAGCGGCCACCCATAATCTGCCGAGGAAAGGGACGAGTTGATAGATGGAAAGATGAAGAGAGAAGAAGTAAAATACTGTTAGTGTCCTGGTTCTGATCAACCCTTTCATAAAAGGTTGACAGTGGATTTCAAAAAGGTCTTGCTTGGCTGAGATGGAAAAGAAAACCGTATTACAAATACATTCAAAATCTGATTAAAATGAAAACCAGCAAACCTTTACCTTTGTGAAGTCGCAACATGAGATGTTTTTGCATCAAAAAATTACTTCAATTATCAAAATAATGGCCAATTAATTTTATGTCAGTCGACTAATTGATTAATCACCTAAGATTCATATGTTTTGTTTCTATTGTAATGTGTAAAGTGGCTAAAGCTGTCAGATAAATGAAGTGGAGTAGAAATAGAAAGTAGAAAGAAAAGAATAAACTAAATGTACATAGTTACTTTCCACAATTGGAAAAGTCAGTGTGAAAACAAACGTACCAGAACTATCGGCCCGTCTGAAAAAGTAACCACGCCGTGATAAATCGAGTGAGTCATACAGATGGAACATGGCCGAAGGCCTCAAAACCTGAGCGCACGCTCCATATACATGCACACGGTCAGAGGCTGGAACTACACACATGTTACCTTCACATATCACACACGCACACACACACACACACACGCAGCGGTGTCCTTCATGGCCGCCTACAGCAGCCATCTCTATATTTAGTCCAGTAAATTGGTCTTTAAACCACTCAGCTGCAGATTGAAGTGACGTTATACAATATTCGGAATACATGTATGAAGGCGGATTCTATACATCAAGATGAAGTTTATTTGAAGAGGTAATTTCACTCAAGGCAGTTCGAAGATGTAGAGCATGAAATCAGAAGGAGAATAAGATCATTCATTTATTTAAAAAATAAAAATGGATTCAACAAGATATTTTACAGCGTCTTCTTCATTCTCTGTATCGACGGACGAAAATCTATTAATTAATAAATCTTTATTTCTCAGTCAACCAAACTGTTTGATACTCAATTGATAATCAGTTTCCCTTATAATGGAGTCTTGTTAATTTCACTTCCTGTTTTATTTTGCATTCACTTGCTAGCTACTTTACTTCCTGCCATCGTTTAGTTTCCCGCCAGTTTTGTTCCTCACCTGTGTTCCATTATCTCGTCAGACCTCCCGGTACTTAAACCCCGAGCTGTTCAGTACCCATTTGCAGATTGTCTCAGTTTTTTGCACACAAGCGCTCCAGTGTTTGTTTGTTCCTAGTGATTTACCTCAGCCTGTTTCTTTGTTTTTCCGTATTCCCCAGCTCCTCCTGAGGTGTTCCCAGGCCAGATGAGATATACAGTATAATCCCTCCAGAGTGCTCTGGCTCTATCTCGGAGCCTTGTATCAGTTGTACATGTCCCGAAAACCTCCAAAAGAAGGCGTTGAGGAGGATCCGAGGATCAGATGTTGAACCACCTTGGCTCTTTTCGACCGGATGGCTGAGCTCCTCACATTATTTCTGAGGCTGAGCTCAGCCACCCTGCAGAGGAAACTCATTTGTGCCGCTTGTATCTGCGATCTCATTCTTTCGATCACTACCAGCTCATGGGCTTTGGGAATAAGAAACCCATCTTTATTTTTCTTTAAAAATAAAGGGCAGGATGTCTACATCGTGTTCAGGGTCAAGATGAAGCATTTACTCCTCCTCTATATCCTCTGTTGTTACCTCCATGCAACAGGTGAGGGACGACCTGATGAAGGCTTTTATTATTTAGGAGATGACTCATCCATGTCACCATAGTTACCGCCAGACACCTCATCCTCGTCTGATTTCCTCTTTTCTTTCAGCTTTCCATTTTATCGTCCTCCTCCTTTTGCACTCAAATGGTGTTTGTCCTCCGTCTCTCTCTCTGTCCTTCGTTGTCTCTATCACCTTCTTTTATGAATCTCTCTCGCATTCAGTCACAAATAGAATTCTTCCTTCTCGTTCTTTGTGCTTTCTACTTCTCCCGAATTAAAGTTCCCATTCAGTCTGTTATGTTTTGTTTTTTTGCCTCATTCTCTATTTTCAACAAAGTACAAGTGGAAATGTTGAGGATTACTACAAGTCATCAGGACTCATCCTCTGAGCACCATAAACATTTGCGCCACATTTCATAGCGATCCATCTAATAAATTGAGATATTTTACTCTGCGTGGGACAAATAGACTGACTGACACTGATGATATTCAATACCTCATAATGACAAAGCAAAATCAGGATTCTAGAAATTCTTTTGCAGATGTATTCCAAAGAAAAAAAGTGAAATATCACATTGACAGATCATCTTTGAGATGTCTCTACACCTTGATAGGGGTCCACCTGTGGTCAATGTAATCGATTGGAAGTGACTGGAAAAGAAACGTGTCTAAGAAAAGGTCTCAAAGCTGATACATCAGAGGAAAAACTGAGCCATGAGGTCAAAAGGAGCTACCTGCAGAGCTCACAGACGTGATGGTATCAAGGCACAGATCTGGGGAAGGCTACAAAACTAATATGCTGCTCCCAAGAGCACAGTGGCCTCATAATTATCCAATGGAAGGGTGCTTTCAGACTTTGAATACTCCTGTTGTAAAGGGACAGAGATACACAGGGTCAAATTGGCTGCATGGACGAGAGGAAATTAATTTAAAGTTGGTGGGCTGAAACATATGTTAACACAAGTGTTTTGCTTTAAACTGTGTGACTTGTGTTTGTTGTTTCTTGTCCAGCAGGGATGTTGCTCTGCAGTCGATCCTCTATTCTGAGTTCCCCGTTGAGAAACACAAAGAGAAAAGAGAATTCACCCTGAGGGACTGATAAGGTTTCACGCTATTACCGGCTCCTCATCCTCTGATGGTGATGACCTGGAACCGGAGTGAATTATCCCTCGCAGAGAAATCCCACCCCACACCAACAAACGCACAAACACAGACACACACACTGAAAAACATCCCCCCAGAAAATCCCACAGGGCCTGCTGAGATGTGACTTTTTGCTCCCACGCCTGCTTCTGCAGACAGAGCCGTCCCTATGAGACCGCTGCTGCGGTTTCAAACTCAACGTGTTCTGCCGTTGTCACCTCTGCCTTGTTCCTTTCAAAGAGCCGACGTTTCTGGATCCCCCGGATTGTAAAACCTCAACACAGGAAAGGCTGCGACTGTGACATTATTCCTCAGTACCTGACACCAATTAGACCCAGTCAGCTCTGCACCAGAACTCAACTGTGAAAAGACACCCGTTTTCTTCCTGTTGAAAGCAGTCTTAACAAGCCGGCGTCTTAGAGAAATAAGCTCAAGTTTCACGGAGAATAAATCATTTAAGTGATTATGATACAGACTCCCCAGCAGATCACATGCTTTGAACAGCACACTGAAGTCGTGTAACTTTAAAATCTGCTGGAAATCAGGGAAAAAAAACTGGCAGGAGCGTTTATTTTTTTACATCCTGCAGTGTCTGACAATGTATCCCGGTGTAATTGAAATGTTAAAGTAATAAATTTAACTTAAGTCAACTTTGTTTTCAGGGGCCTGCTTACTTTGCTTCCATGCACATGTTTGTAGTGAACAGTTACATTAAAATAAAAGACCTTCAGTCACTTTGTAACCAGCAATCATCACAAACACAAGAGCTGAAATGATCATTAACTGACACAAATTTAAGTAATTTTTTAATCAAAAATCCTAAAAGTTTCTAGACAGCCTCTATCACGTGAAGACTTCTTTTAATGTCCAGCAAGTTTATTATCTTTACGTCTTGGGTTGTTGGTGGGACAAAAGAAGACAAAGTGATGGTATTTTCACTATTTTTGATGTTTTATAGACCAAAGAGAAAGTAATTGTTAGCTGCAGGCCTGTAAACATGTTTTTCTTGAATTCATGAATATGAAGCAAAATTAGATGTATTAGAGTTATGTGACTTAAAGTATGGAACACAGCAACCTGCTGACTTTTTGTAAATAATCAAACTTCTTTCTCTGTTTCGTGTGCGAGTTGTTCGTGAAACCACATAATTAAAACCACTGGATCTGAAACAGCTGTGTTTTCATTGTTTAGCAGTGAAGGTTAACAGTGGGTCATTCTTTCAAGTTTTACGATGTCTTGAGTCCAGAGAGGGGAACTGCAGGAGAACAGAGTGCAGAGTATCGATTGTCTGACACACTAAGAGATTCGATCACGTCGGTCGTCTCTGGGAGGTGAATCCTCGGTAGCTGAATGCTGCAGACTGTTAATCACAGCGAAGCCTTTCATGTGACACATACTGTAGCTGACACTTTGGCTGCTGTCAGTTTGGAGGAACTACAACAAACTGAAGTGGAAGACCTTTTTTTTAGCTCTCATGTGTGTTTCTGTGGTCTGAGTTAAAGAGAATTTAACCTGGAACATGTGACAGCTGTTGGTTAACATCTGAATCTTTTATACACAGCCCGAACCGCATGAAACAAAACTGCACTCGAGCCTTTTTAAACTCGTTGAACTTGTGTCGAAACAAAGCAACGACCAGGGAGTTTGACTCTGAGCCCACAGACGATAAAAAGATTCACTAAGAAAGAAAATGTTATGTGAAAATCAAAAGATAATTATCAAACGTTTTAGTTTTTTCACACTCCTGCAAGTTAAAATTGGAAAATAAATGCTGCAAAAGGATTCTTACGAAATGTTGATTCAAAGATCTTCAATTGAAAAATCCTCTCAATTTCAACATATGCATGAGCATGGACGCACATTTGAATCTGTAGTTTGACAGTGACAGTTATTTGTGAAACAAGATAACGGGCACAATGTGCAATCTACGCGCAGGTAGTTGCAAATGACTTTTGTGAAAATAAAACTAAAGCAGCTAAATGGAATTTTTTCTATTATTTACATCAGTGATATGTCAAAATGTCTGAAAAATCAGCTGTGAAAAAGGCCTATTATAGTGTCTCATTCATCACATAATGCAAGAGACCGAGTGCACAACTGCTGCATCAACAATACAGACCAACAAACGCATACACCTGTGTTTGATTGCAGGGACTGATTATCTTCAGAAATACCAAAAAGAAAATAATTCACGAACCCTTCTCTTTTATTTTTTCCTTGAACAAACCGCTAAACTGAGCAAAAACACTGGTTTTGAATCCACTTTTATCAGACTGTTCACTGACTGAATGGGTCTGCAGACACACCAGGAGATGATGGAGTCAGACACTGCAGCTTAGAGCTTCGTGCTGCAACTTTAAAAACCTGCTGAAACACAAATCAGAACAGAAAACAAACAAAAGCATTTTTTATTCATTTATTTATCAGGAGCCCATATGTAGAAATGGATTTCTGCCATTAAGTTAAGACAGAGGAGAAACTTTCAGAGAGGCATTGGGTAATTTGGTTACAAGGATCATGATTCCTGATTTAAGAAGAAAAGAGAAGTCTGACTGTTGTTTTGGAGGCACTTCAACAGAGAGAAAACATAGTGTGAAGGCTCAGAGACGGCCTTGTTCAGGCCAAGTGTGCACGATGCTTTTAAAAGCAAAGAAATGTGAAGCAGAGAGAGTTTGTGGAGCAAAGATGAAGACAGACAATCTCTCTCTCTCACTCACACACACACACACACACACACACACGCTTTCAAATACCTATAATCACTCCTCTCTGAACGTGTTTCTAGACCAACAAGATCAAAGCATCCCTTATAAAATCTGGAGTGTCCTTGAAAGAAAAGACTATTGAACAAAATACATTTATTTTATCTACATAAAACAGAGACGCAGCGTTCTAATACTGACCCAGTTAAGTAGATCTGGTATTGCTTTAACATCACTCATCCAGATTAAACAATCTTCTGTTCTGCAGTGTTCAGTTGCAGCACTAAACTAATATTCTTAAAGCTACCGCTGATATCTTGCCACTCGCTACATGTGCTTCACAATAAAAGCATTTTAATCTGAAGACCGTGGACTTTACTGTGAACTTGGAACTGGTGACGGTAAGTTTCACGGTTACCAAACAAAACAAAAACAGCTTTATTTTTCATGTTGAACAGAATATTTCCAATATGTTTTTATCCACAATAAATGAGTTTCAGTTTGGTTGTATTTTACAAAATGCACTGTGTATGGACTGTATCTCTATTAATAAAGTGGTTCCTTTCAGCTGCGTGTCTCTTGGTGAGATATCTGAAAAGGTTTCTCATTAAATTGGATTTGATCGAATGTACGAAGGATCAGCTGATCATGTGAGTGGATATTTACTGTGACAAGCTGCTGACTCAGCAGCAAAACAGGTTTACATTCAGGTGCTTTTTTCAGGAAGCTCTGCTGGAAATCTATTTTCTAATTGTTCGCTCCCAGAGAACCACAGCACCCAGCAGAGCAGAAAGAAAGTCTCAGCTGGGTGAGAAATGCTGGTAATTATTGCCAACGTTCCATCCAAAGTATGTTTGCGATGATAAAATAAGTTGATTGTGTTTGTTTTCAAGAGCGCTCGGCCTCCTGAGGCGGCGGGATGACAACGCCAGAGACGGGTCAACAGTCAAACAATAGACAGCAGAGAACCGAGTGTGAAGAAGGGGATGCAGGGAAATTGCCAAAGTGCTGTTTTCGCTGTGAGTTCATATCCAGGAGGCGAGCTGAAGTCAGATTCAAATTAACAAAATTATCTCAGCCACAAAAGGTAGAAACAATGAAGATGATTGAAAAACTAAAATGTGTGAGAGCGAAGAGTGAGAAACACTACCTCAGGAGCAGTTATGACAGCACCAAAGTGACTGATCGAATGGCCTCCTGTTGACAGATACGTCTGGTGTTTTCTATATCTTTCTTGTTATGAACAAATCCAGGACGGTGTAAGATTGACACACAGTCGTATTGCACGTCGTGAAATATTCACGACATACAATACATACACATTTCTTTTGTATCGCTCTGCCCAACCTCTTTTTCGGCAAGACATTCCGTTACAAAATCAAAGTTCCTCTAAAAAGTATTCAAAGGCAGACAGACACCATTCGAAATTTGTGTGCAGAAGTGAACTTTAAAGTTGAAGGAAAAAGCCCGATTCTATTTGCACGCTTGCTAACGTTCACTGTTCTGTTTGACATTCAAGGATTTGTACTTGACATGTGAACAGCATGAGCTGGTCAGACACATCATCACAAGCTCCTTTACAATATTAATCCCTCAGTTCATCCTGATAAGCTTGTCAGTCCTTTGTCAGCGGTCCTTTGTGTTTTTTGAACCATTGTGTTGATGCCCTTCTGATTTCTGTGACCCAATACCTCTTTCTGTGCCAAGCTGCAAGAAATCTCTTTGTATCAAAAACACAATTTTATATTTTGGTTTAATATTTCCTGGCTCTCATTTTCAAACGGAAGGCTGAGACTTATGGAACGGTGTCGTTGCTGAATGCTAACATATTCAGTAGGTAAAGCACAGGCAAATGGAGGACTGTAAACAACCTGTTTGTTCGTTGGACGTCTTGTTTGGCTTCTTTAATTTAATACTTTAATTTAACAAGATGTGAGGATTGATTGAGTCAGTATTCTAAATCCTCTTTCATGGCTGTTTTTTCGTTTTGACTTATTTATTTTATTGCTTTGTCAAGAAGATGAAAATGGCTTTAATATAAACAAGGTTATTCCTTGTCAGACCACGACAAAGAGTGATTTGATAAAGACAAAGAAATCACTAAAATATATCGGGTTCATTTTAAGAAGAATTTGAAATAGTTACGTTTAGGGAAAAAAACTCACGTTTGATCTTAAAACAACGAAATACAGTTCATTTGTGTGTCCACCACGAAAGATTATCCTACTTATTTCTACATTGGCATTGTTTTCGTCCTGAGCGACACAAAAAAAAAGACAATTTGTGTCCACGTACACAAAACCAATACATAAGTGACTGTTTCACAAACTCCCATGGTACTGGGCTTCTGACTCAGATCCTCTTCTTCAGTTCAGAGCGAGTCGGTAATGCAACGGAAGCTGTTCCATGAATGACAAATAACTTTAGCAGTTTACCAACAACAATAGTTTAGCCAGCTAGCTACGAACCCTTCATGGGCCAAACTCCAGTTGTTTTAATCAACTTCAGGAAGTCGAGTTGCGTTCCAGGAGCAGTTTAAACTCACACCCGCTGCCTGAGTTTCAGTGTGAAGTCAGGAGGTCTGTGAGAATATAAAGTCTTAAAAGAGGTACAGCTAGTGATCCAACAACTACGTCCTGAATACTAAACAATGCTCTCAAACTCATTAGGGCAAGATGTCCTTACATGAAGGACAGACTGAGGCTGAATATGTGTGTGATGACTTTTGAGTGTAATAAGTTATAGTAAGGCATTCAAACACACATTCATACAAATATCTGTCATTAAAGGTACAATATGTACAGGATTCAGATCATTATTATAGCAGCAAACAGCTGTTAGCTAAGATATGGTGGAGTTATGTTGACCTGAGCAGAGAATGAAGCAGCTCTCCCTCTGTGTGTGTTATCTGAGCTCGTGGCTTTGTCGACGTATAGCCGGTACTTTTAGTGCATGTTCGTGAATGTGAGCGTGCACCACTTGCTAGATCAGATCGGTCACAACAGCTGATCATTATACCTGACTGTCTATTGCATGGTCTACTGGCAATGGGAAAGGAGGCTATTGCCTATTTTTTGCATGTTTAAAAAATCCTAAATATATGTGCTAATTTTGCTGGAAAAGGGGTATTTGAGTTCGTAAGCTTCTGCCTGATTTCTCTTCTCTTCCTCGTCATTTCTTTCTACATATGAAGTTAAAAGTAGTTGTGTGGTAGAAGTTCACAGCCCACTCTCTGTGTTAACGTAATTGCACAAATAACAGCCCTGATGACTGTCATTACACTGTCAGCTGTGGCAGCAGCCACAACAAAAACATGCTAACAGCAATGTGTTGCGTGTACGCTGTGATTAATGTTTCCACCCACACTGACCACTTAATGTACACATTCAGCAGGAAAACTAAAAAACTCCAGCTTTCTCCTCAGCTCCTGAAAGTCATTTTCTTTTAAACAACAAGCACTTCATCTGTTACTGGGAAATGTTTTGCAAACCGAGTTTGATTTGAAATATAAATGTAATGTCCTCTCGGTGGAGTAAGTGATATGCATACTAATCCTCGGGTTGTTTCGGTCTGTCTCTGATGATGTGACAACACATGGCCTGTTCACGTCATTACATTGCAGCGTCTTAATAACACACAATTTTCTGTCAGTTGCCCGTCTCATCTAATGACACTTTGTTGTAGTGGAGACAAAGAAGACAAGAGATCATTTCTAAATCATTTAAAAACAATAAATTCAGTTGAACAGTTGAATGGGAACAAAGCCAGTCTCTACAAGTCTAATCCTGCAGTTTGTTATAAAACAGCCTGTTAAGCATGGTTACAATACAGGACAGAATCCAGGTAAATATCTCCTCTTCATCCATTCTCATTGTTTTCTCTTCTCCCATCTGTCCCCTAAAGACCTTCTACAGTGATTATACGACTCTGATTCCTTACATATCTTTCTCTAGTGTGTGTGTGTGTGTGTGTGTACCAAGTGCCAGTATGTTAATAGTGTCTACTGTAATTGGAAATAATGATTTAGTCTACTAACTGAACCTGATGATAACCACCAACAGAGACACAGACCTGTGATGATTTCACAAAAGAAAATATCTCTCCGCTTTATTTTTTGTTCTTTATTCTCTTAAAGGTACTTTAAATGCTGGACTGCAGTGGTGGATAGTAACTAAATACATTTACTCAAGTACTGTACTTAAGTACTACTTTGAGATACTTAAGTATTTCTATTTTATGCTGCTTTATATTGTACTCCTACATTTTGGAAGAGATCAATAATACAAAATATAAACAACAAATACACTATAAATTAAAGTAAAGATTAGACTTTATTGATCCACGGAGGAGGATTCACCGTCTACCTAGCAGTGTATATATGTGTACATAACTAAAATGAGCTCTTCAAGGTTGTATGCCTTCACCAACAGTCATGTTGGAGATTACACCCATGTCTGTCCAAAAGGTCATCATTTCATCATTGTATACTATTGGACATTTGTTTAATTCTTGAGTTATTGCCAAAAATGTTTTTTTATGAGGTCCCAATGACCTTTGACACACAAATCTTTGAATCCAAGTGGACATTTACGGCAAATTTGAAGAAATCCCCCCCCAGCTGTTCCTGAGATATCGCGTCCACGTGAATAGACGCACATGGACGGACAACTCGAAAAACATAACGCCTCCGGCCACGGATCACGCCAGCGCGGAGAAATAAATAATTAGCTCCATCACCAGCTGCAACATTAAACACTTTAATGCATCGATAATTGTAATCAAATATATATATATATATATATATAAATGGTCTATTCTGCATAACAATTACTTTTGCTACTTTTATGCAAATACTTTTGTACTAGGATTATCACTCATTGTATTTGGTCTGAAGGTAAATTATCCCTTATTATATTTACCTTTGTTTTCATGTGTTTGCTCTGTCTGATCTCATTGCCAAACCTTCTCATGTGTAAAACAGATTGCATGCCGGCTAATTAAACGTCTGTTTAAATATTTTTTGTTTAGCTCTGAACTGTTGTACAACAAAGGCAATTAAGACACGATGCCATGATGACAAAGTTCCCTGCAGCTCTGCACTGATACACACAGGAAGGTTTCTCTCTTTCTCTCAAATCTTTTTGTTGACGTTACACCAGTATTATTGACGTATCTAAGATGTCCAAGTGAACTGGCGAAAACAGGTTTGTTATTTACAGCACACATCAAGACAGTTTCAAAGTGACTTATGTGCAATTTTCCTAAAAATAAATGGAAGAAACTAAAGAAAACTGCACTAAAGATAGGAGAGGAACACATTTACTTCAACACACTGAGCTAGTTGGAGGCCTGCAAGTCTGAATAACTAAAAAAGCTGGAAAAGCTTTGAAAGAGTCGGATGCTGTGAGCCAAAGAGACATTTATTAATGAGGTCAATTTGTAATGGTGCGTTACAGATGTCAAAAACTAAACACAAAGGGAAAGAAATAACAGATGTGGAAGAACTTTTACTTAATTAAGTAAAAGTAGAAATACTATAATGTATATGTTCTTTGTTACAAGTAAAAGTAATCCGTTCCAAATCTTACTTAAGTTGCTTAATTGAACTTAAATAATTTTACCGAAAGGAATATTTAGAGACATGGCGGCTAAACTCAAAGTACAGAACCACATGTAACATGAAAACAGACCTGAACCTGATTTTCTTTCTTTCTTTTTTTAGTACTGAAGTCACACCGGCTGATTGGCATCAGCTGTTTCAAATACGCTTCACAATCATTGGCTTATTCACAGCTGTACAGGTTGGTCTGCTGATTAGCTGCTGCTGCAGCTCCCTCCCCCACCCAAACCTCCTTTTTGTATTATTCTTGATTAACTATGATTTATGTCGCTGTAGTTGGGATTAGCTCGGTCAGCAGAAACCTCGTTGCTGTTCAGAGTCTTTGAAAGCAAACAGCAGAGTCATTTCAAACTGCATAACTATTTGCTGTGAATGTGGCTGCAGCTAATGCTTCATTATTGATTAACCTCCTGTTTGTTGCCTTCATTAATCTTTTAGTCTATAACAGTGTTTCCCAATTTTTTTTCTGGGGAACCACTTTGTAAAGATGACAACATAAACACCACCCAGTTCTATAAATTGTGAGAAGACATACATGGACACCAACCATTCCGAAGAGATATAGATTTGAAAAATCACAATTCTGTTTTACGCATGTGTTATTGAAAACCTGCACATGTTAAATACTTTATTAATGAGACCAAAGAATTGTCTTTATGCTCTTAACAGGCTCTTGTTTCTTTCCTCTCATAACTAAAACAAATAGACTCTAGCCTTTCATATTAAATTACATTTTATAAGTAGGCTACAATCATCAGAACAATACGAATATTAAGGCTCCCTCGTGTGGCTTAAAAGAGTACTGCGGACATAAATAGGTATATTTTAAAAATGATAATGGAATTTATTTGGCAGCCCTAATAAAATGAGAATTTGGGAATGACCGGTCAATAAAATGTCAGGGAATAGTGAAAAATATCCAAGGTCACATCTTTAAATGTCTTGTTTTGTCTTCAACACTCCAAAATCCAAAGATATTCAGTCAGTAATGAAATAATTGGGGAAAATTTGATTAGGTTTATTTGTTTGTTTTTTTGCAGTGAGACAAAGGCCCTTCCCCCTCAAAGACAGAGGCATGTACAGACACTGCGGTTCCATTAAAAGAAATAAAGTGTGTAAGAACTGTTCACTGAATATTAATGAGTGGCTGATTGCTCTTTTTTAAAAGCTCCTTCTTTAGCTGCTTAGCTCTTTGTCTTCTTTCTTTAGTGGCTCCGTCACTGTAAACAAAGTGCAGCGGTCAACATCTATTAAGCTTCGCTCATATATCAAGTTAAGCAACTATGAGCTCCAAGATATCTTATGTTACACTATGAAACCATTCATGAACAGTTCACACTTAAGAAAGGCATGAAGTCATTATATAAGCAGCAATTACATTATCTGTTGTTGAATTAACTCATTAATCAGGACCAATTAAAAAGGAAACATAAACAGTGTGACCTATGTTTTTAGGCAAAGGCAAAGGAGCAAAAAGGGGAAGTTGCTTTAAGCAACTAAAGTCAATGCAGACTGTTCCCAAAGCAAAACACAAAAACACAAGTCATCAGGGAGGGACATGACTGGGCAGCAGAGACCAATATAACTACATGATTAGTCAATTCCAGTGAATAGAATGGCAAGATAAAACGGTGGCAATGTGAGGGCGAGTACGATCAACGCTGCTCTAAACACTGAAGCTGCTCAGGGCCTGAGAAAAAAACACATGAACTGAAGGTACGTGAATACACACAGTTCAATCAACATGTCTGCACGTTATTATTGTGACCCTGCAGACATTTAAACACAACGTGTTTAGACGGTCGTCCATGTGAGGAGCTGACGGGCGTCTTCAGTGGATTGAAAAGGGAGTGTCGTCCCCCGTGAGCGTACCAAATGTGCTCGATCCAAATTACAGCGTGCCAAAGCAGTGTGTCATCATAAGCCCTAATTATTCAACATTAATTACATGCTGCTCTCAGGAGTAAGTAGAAAAGTTTGCATGCGTGAACATCTTCAAAGATCGACAGCCAGGAATGAGAAAGTCTGTCATTCTACTTTCGCTTAGACTTTGGATCAACGGGACGGTTGCCATTTTTAGAAGTACACATTTTATGTTTTTGGAATGTTGGTGATATTTTCTTCAGGTAAATTCAATTAACCTTCACTGTATTTGAGTGGAGAGAGAATTCTCAAAGTCTGGAAAAATAAAACAAAATCTATTGGAGGGGAGTAAGAAATTATTATCCTATTATTTGTTTTTAATGATTTGGGTGAACCCCACCACGAGGACAGGGCTTATGAGTTGCCAAATGTATAAAAGGCCATGAGACTGCAGGTCCGTGTACACAGATTGAAAAGAAAGAGAATCAAGAGGAGAGTATATGTTGAAAGAATTAAGTCAATAATGCTCAAACGAAAGTCTAAAGTGACTGGACTTCAAACTTCTTGATGAAATTCATAATTTTTGCAGTAAATTGTCCCAGTTCTGGCCCCAATACTGGTCTACTAAATATCTTTGAGGCATATCACATTTTCCGACTATCTAAACTATTATTAAACATAATTAGTTTTTATTTCTAAGTCATGCCAAACTTTTGACGCATCCCACACTGGAAATACAGGAGGCTGCTGTATGTCAGACCTCAAAAATAATATGTTGATTCCAGGACGGTTTATTACGATCGGAAGAGTTTTTGAATGTCACAATTACACGGAAATTATATATGAAGGGTTTTTCAATGCTGATTCCAATTTTCTTTATTCAAATTCTGCTTTTTTTCAGCAAAAATAGGATCAAATTTAAATTTAGCAGTATCCATCCTGGGAATATGGAGAAGGTTTGGAACCAGCATTTGCCTGAATTTATTATAGTGTGGTAAGATTTACTGAAAATATATATAGCTTAAATATGTACATTTTTAACACATCGTGCACCAAATGGCAGATTAAAATTCACACAACGAGCAAAATTTCTATCCTGACAAAAGGTTTAATTCCTCATCTCCACTGATTCCGCTGTTTGTGTGAATAATAGAAATGGCACAAAAATCAGCTTTCCTTCTTTCAACATATTTAAACACAGGGTATTATATAAGATGTTAGCTATTGTACTGCTTTAAAACAACTCTGGAGTCTGCACTCACCTCTCTATCTCTACTGTCTCAGGTGTTCATCTGCTAACCTGCCGGTTACTCCTGCTCCCCTCCACACTCTTATTTTGACATTTTCCTTCCACATCTTGACCTTTTGCCCTGCTGTCTCACATCTGGCCAGCAGAGCTTGATAATGGTTCTGCCCTTTTGTTTGCATCTGTTTCGTTTTGTTCCGTCTGGTCATGCGAGAGAGAAGAAGGCTGATGATTTTGAATGCCTGCCTGCCTGCCTGCTGCTGCAACTCTGTGTTTTTTTGTT
Organism: Anarrhichthys ocellatus; assembly: GCF_004355925.1. Lineage (NCBI taxonomy): Eukaryota > Metazoa > Chordata > Actinopteri > Perciformes > Anarhichadidae > Anarrhichthys > Anarrhichthys ocellatus. The sequence continues at coordinate 1,731,089 of NW_022280101.1, read as the reverse complement.
TTTTTTGTTAAGGCCGCTTTGTTTTTGCGCTCTGCAGCTCAGAGACACACAAAAAGAAATAATCTCCTCTATCTCATGCAGTTGCGCACAAATGGATGAGCACAACACTGGCTATTTTCCACTTGTGATGCTCTATCTCACTTTCTGTCCAGATCCCTTCCTCATCCTTTCTTCTAGCGAGCGAGGAATTAGAGGTTGTTTTTGCTCAGGGCGACTGCCTCATCAAGGCGGCTGCGAAACCAGCGTCTGAGGACTTTTCCACCGTTATATAAGACTTGTTACACCCGCCCTACTTCTCAGAGTAAAAAGTGAGCTCAGATTATCAAAGCCTAAACTGTGTCCAGAGCCTTTCAGAGGGCTTTGGCTCTAACGGGAATGTCCTCCACAGCAACATAACGCAGAATTTCCTCAGCCATGTTTGATCTATTTAACCTTTTCTGTCTCTGTCGTTTGTTTGTTGGCATTTGGTCTATGTCGGTGATTCAACAGTTCAACAATCGTGTCATCGTGTAATCACTTTATCTGTAGTTGCCCTTCTGGTTAGGGGGTCTAATGAGGGCGATGTCAATGGCGTATGCACCCTGGAGTACACAATGTAAACCAAAAATGTTAGCAAAAACAAGAGGGTTAAAGTTGCTCCTGGAAAATGATCCAGGAGTCAGTCATCTTCTTGAAGTCGCTCAAAATTTCATGTCAGATTTCAGATATTCTTTTAGAAACTAAAATATTGATTTCTAATGATGTCTCATGTTTTTTTGTTGGTTTGGAGCTGTGTCAGATAAGGCTTTTACGGTCTCCTTCAGCTTTTATTTTTCGATTGAGGTGAGCCACTCTGCCCCTGCCAATCAATACATCAATCAGAATCATGCACACTCCTATAGTTAGCATGAACAGCACAGGCCACAACGGCTAAACAAAGAAAATGACACAAGGCACTTGAATAGAAAATAAGACAACGTCACAGATTTGCTGTGTTTGGCTTCTTCTGAGATTGTTTCTGAATAACTGCATCAGCACATGATTTAAAGTCATCACTTGTGTTAAGGAGACAGATCATGCTCATTTATTGGTCCATACTTTGGGTTTCCACTACAACACGTTTACATGCTTTAAATGTTCAAAAACCTCCCTGACTGTCTGTCTGAATACACCTGTATTCACCTTCTATTTTAATGCATTTTAAAGGAATTCAGTCACTCGGCAACAACTTGGGCTCGTGTTTACTTTCTGTCAGCTGACGTCATTCACATCATACTGCAACAAGGAACCTTTTTATACATTTCTTGCACTGCAACGGGAAATACACTGGGACACATTTAGAATGTTTACTTTCAAACTGTGAAACGATAAATTTAGCGTGTAGTTCACATCCCAATCCTGACTGCTCATTTAAACACTCAGTTTCTGAATAGTCCTCCATGGACGGAGCGTTTTTATGCTTTCAAAGTATTTATACAGCACTTAGACCTGCTTTTTTTAAATGAAAAACACATGAAAATCTCACTTTCCAGTGTGAATCCAGGAAAGAAACAGAGTAAATCTCTAAATCTCATCCTGCTGCTGCCCGTCCAAAGAAAGACGTCAAAACCTGAGAACTTTGAGACAGACGTGTTTGTCCTCTGTCTATCATACTGTATACACTCTGAGAGGAAAGCCAATCACATGGATGAACAGGGAGAATAAAGCAGGAGTGAGGGAGAGGAGGGAGAAAATAAACCCCAAAATTGAGAAAAATCCATATGACTGTTATTTCTGTGCCTCTAAAGAGCAGAGGTGGGACTGGAACAGGAACAGAGATTTTCTCTGGCAAACTGGTTGACTCGGCAAGCTGCCACTGAGCTCATACTGGAATACTCTGTTCCCATAGGTGCTCTGTTTTCCACTGTTGCCTATAGTGACCAAAGGACCAAAGGCTGAGAGAGACTTTACCACAAGAGGCATTGATTACTGAAGCAACTGAATTAAAATAACCCTGTCGTGACTGAAAGGAGGGGGGTTGAGTGGAGGCCGTTTTATGCTAAAAACTATTTGAGTGTGTGACGAGGTTTGCAAGTGCACATCAAACAGATACAGTTATGTCCAGCTCACTTAAAACCACTTAAGGTGTTTGTATTCTCCTAAAGCTACCAATCAATCAAGCTTACTGCCGTTGTGTAATGTAAAATGACGTTCAATTGAAGGTCCCGGAAGAACAAGTAAGATATATAAATGGATTGAGCTGCTAATTTCACAGCTTCAGCAGTAATCTGATAGCACAAACAGTGAATGGGATTTCAGAATGAAGACTAAGAATAATTAGGAATATGTTACGAATGTGATCAACACATTACATCTGGAGAAATCAAATTACTGTGAAAACCTTCTTGGCAGTCCATCCATTAATTGTTGAGATATTTCAGTCTGGACCAAAGTGGAAGGCCCGATAGGCCGACACCTCCTTCCCTGGAGCCACGCTGCGACCTTGGCTAAAAACAAGACAGTCCCCAGAGCTTCGTCAAACTGCCGAGGAGATGAGACGGCTCCAGATACGGTAACACGTACCGATACAACACTATGGTACATGTGCTCCTTACAAATGCTGCACTGCGGAAAAATACAAGTTCTGGCTTGTTTTGTGGTGCTAAACGGACAACTCCTGTAAAGTCACTTCACAGACATTTTAGTATTAAAACAATGAAAAAAAAAAGCAGATAATTATTTGATATGACTGACTCATATTAACTTAAGATGAATGTTGGAGTAAATTCACATTGGAAACATGTTATGAAGATATCTTTAATGTCCAGTATGGACAGGAGGAATGATTACAGCAAACGAACTCTGTTCCGATGTTTACCACCTGACAACTGTTTTAAGACCGACTTGAAAAATTGTGAACCTGACCTTTAAGTTTTTTGATGACAAGCCGTGACTTCGTCACAAATCTCTATTGTAATTGTGTACCATCTCTCTAAATCTTTTAATTTGTACTGCACCTGTTCCTGTTGGCAACAGTGTTGGAAACTTTTGACTGTTTTTCATAGTAGTGCGCAAAAAAGAAGTGATTTCAAACCAACTTACATGAGGGTTTTGGAGGATATGTTTCAGCTGACCTTCCAACACAATGAATAAAGAACAGCATCGCCACCATTTCTATTTGTGTGTTCCCTGTTTACAATTACAAGTTTGCCAATTAGCTAAAGTTGCTCTCTAAAGGATTCTGCTAGTTCTTTGGTTCCTAAACCTTTCACACTGCAGTAAATTTAACTCCACTGATTAACTATTTTTTGCCTCCGAAGCAGCTCAGCCACTGACAAATGTTGACATTTGCTAATAGCAGATGTGATGAACTGCAAAAATCCTCTCGGAGTTTAAATCGTCTGTATGCTGACTTGAGTCACAGTCCAACAAACCGTAGAGTGCCTTCACCTTTAAAAGCATTTTGTTTCAAAGTGCCATCGATCTCTTCGGGGGAAAATAAATGTCTTCTTGAATATCTCCCGAGAAATCGGCCAAAGATGCAGAAGCCATCTGTTAAAAGGAGCCAATCTCAATATTTATCTGTGTTTTAGATGGGAGATAATTCAAATAGAAGCTCTCAACTGTACATTTCAACTATCATGGGTGCAAATTCTAGTCAAGTGAAACCCCTAAGTTATTCAAGCTCTTTAAACCAGCGAGAAGAGTGTCAGGAGGATTGTGTAAGGTGAGAAAGCACATCAGTCTGTCAAGTTTATTTTGACAGCTCATCCCCGGGGAGTGCTTCACAAAAACAAGAGCGAGGACAGGAAGGAGCAAACCCAAACTACACAGTATGAAATGATATTTGCCTTCTGTATTTTCATGTATAATTTAGGAATCAAGCTCTTTGTCCACTGTGTCCACACAGCCTCAGTGGTTAGGCTAATCCCAAATTTCCCAAGACAATTGAAATGTTTATTTTAGTCAAATAGATAGAACTTGATCTGCTAAATCCTCACTGGGCCAACTGACAAGATAAACACGTCAGCCAAAACAGTATTTGGCTGGTAAGCCGACGAGTATTTCACATGCTCAATATGCTACGTCATATCAAATTTATGACTGTACTCCATCACTGGGTAAAGTATAGTGACTCAGAGGAGAATAATCCTGACAACAACGCTCATAATGTGTCCCAAAATGGGATTCAGAGAGCAATGACAAATTCTGAAATGTGGATAGAAGGTTTCTGGGGTTGTTGTTTCACAAGAGAAATCTTTTTAATGTTGGACATTTTTTCATTAGCCTCTGGCAAAAACAGGACAAAGGGGGCCGTTCAAAAACGCCTTTCACGTCGCTTTCTTCCTTTTATCGAAGGTGCTTTGGGGGTTGCACTACTGTCGCGCTTGCCATCTCTAAGTAACCAAAATCTGCGTGCTGCGAGGATGATGATGGAGTTGCGATGATTTAGCAGTAAGTCTGAAAAATAGGCTCTTGGAAATACTTGTGCATGTGAACACAGAGTCTAACAGTCTACAGCCATGCTAGCAGCTTTGTGAGACTGTACTGAACTAGACACACTGGTGCATTAAATGCTATGAATGGCAACTTGTTCACAATAATATGCTTACATGCTGCTTATAAGTGTTTACCATCTTAGCATGTTAGCATGCTAACACTTGCTGATTAGCATTAAACACAAAGGACAGCTGAGGATGATGGGAATATCATTAGTTCTGCAGGTATTTGGTCATAAACCAAACGATTGAACACATTTTAAGCTTGACCTGATGATGGAGAGAGAAAAAATAGTCAGAGGATCACAAAAGTTATAATGTCCTCCTTAGAGGTGAAGCTGCATTTCCACCTCATTTACAACCAAAGAGCGTGGGGGTTGAAATGTACAGAATAGCACACACTGAGCACATCATAGACAAAAGCAGTCAAGGTGCAGCAGATGGCAGTTGCAGATCCGGGTAGAAGACGTGATCAAATTGTTGCTTTCCTGGAGGATTGATGGGCATCGATGCTTGAATCAGGACAGTGGTTTTAACATGCATTACACTCGGCTGTTGTATGTCGACCTTTAGGGGAAGTAGATGTCCCATTACATTTGTTCATAGACATCTTTGCTGGATTCACAGTTAGTTAGAAAATATCTGGTTCTTAAATAAATAAAAAGTCAAAGGTACAAGCCTATCTCCCCATTCCCGACTTTACTCTAGGTTAGCATAGATGAAAGAACAAAGACACTGAAGATGTTTTCACTCTTCTTGCGACTGGCTTCGGCACACATTTGATTGATGGTTCATCTATCCGAATCATGTTTCATGAGTTTACACTTCCCGCTGCTCGAGGGCCTTAATTCTTCAGTGCTACATTGACGTAATTTGCAGTTGCTTTTACCTTGTTTATCGTAATCATACTATATTGTCACGTATCGTCTCAACTAGTTTAATATATGATGGCAATACTGAAATGACCACCTGCGATTCCACCTGTTATTTCATGCATGAGTGCCCTTAACCTCAGCAATGACCCCATTAATAATCTAATCTTCACAGCCAGGACATCAACCACAAACCAATCTATGCCCTCATTAATAACCATTCACATCCTCATCTCTGGATTTCCTCCCATAATCTTCTTATGACCTATCCCATGGCCACCAACTCACTCTCTGATATTATCGCGTGCCCTCTCACCCTGAAACAATGCTGTGTTTGCTCTCTAAATCAGTAAATGAATGTGAATCGCCGATCCTGAGTAGCAACATGAGAAAATAACTGCGGCATGCGTTTGTTTTTGGCGTCGGCGTGGCTAATGACTTCTTTTGTCTTCTCATTAAAGAGCGGGGTAGGCGAGTAATAAGCACCGGGGGTCGTTCTTTTTGGAAGTGCTCTTCCTTCTGACTAATTTACCGCTGCTCGTTCTCATGCAAATGAATTTGGTACTTAGGGCTTAAAGCCCCTTATGTGAGCAGCGGCTCGTGACATCTCCAGAGACACAGGGGGAAGCTCAGGGAGGCAGAAGGGCCAGGATCAGCTGGAAATGGGCAACAGTGAAGGACAGTGGATGGTGTGTACGTGTGTGTGTGCGTGTGCGTGTGTGCGTGTGAGTGTGTGTGTGTGACAGATAAACAGAAAAAAATGAGGGCGAGCAGAGAGGAAACATTCAGCTTCCTGAAGCTGACCGAGGGAAGCATTAGTCAGCTGCCACCTGAACCACCAGCAGAGGGACATCAGTGTTCAAGTACAGAGGAGAGAAGAGCTGCAGGCTTCTGAAGTTATGGTTCCAGACTTAACGATTTATTCTTCATGCTGGTATCATGGTTTTAATGATGGAAATGTCAGTCTATCGGTCGATCCACCACTTTGGTTCAGACTGAAATATCTCAACAACTCTTGGATGGATTGCCATGAAATCTTGCAGAAGCATTCATTAATCCTCACTTCTCTTCCAGCGCTGACATTTGTGGTTCAGAGTGAAATATATTTCCAACTGTTTCATGGATTGCAACGGAATTTGCTGCAGATATTGAAATTGTTAAAATGTTCACTCAGCTCCTTGGATGGATTGGTACCAAATATTACACAGATATCTTACGGACTTGTAAAGATGAGGTTAACTTTTTTTTCTTTCAAGTCAATTGTCTCAACAGCTATTGTCTGGTTTGCTATGACATTTGATTAAATGGGATTCAGATTCTATATAATATTTTGATAGAGACCCATACTTTGGGTTACGGCAACATACCTGCAGAACTAATGACATTACCATCAGCCTCAGGTGTACTTTGTGTTTAGCAGGCAACAATGTACGCATGTGCATTATTTGAAGGGCTAACGGTCTCTTGCAAAAGTTGCCCCAGTATCACTGCTCTTGTCAAATTTAAAACCTGTTACCCCATCGGCTAAATACTGAACTTCCACTACTTTGTATGTCACGGTTAAACTGGTGTGTCTGGCAGTCTGCTGTGTGCACTGTATGTAAAGGGAGCTAGGAGGCGACAGGGCGCATGGACACTCAAAACAGGGTGGTAGGTGGTGGGTTGGGTGGTCAACATGGGCCCAACAGCAAGGTCTCCTCTCACTTCGTCTTTTCTTGCCATGACTGCTTCTTTCAATCCACTTTACATGCAGATATTTTTTCAGCATTTCTTCCTGTGGCTCCTTTCTTCATCCCCCTAAACTCACTGGTTTTGCAGCTTTCTGTGTGCATTGAAGCGGCACTCAAAATAAACACATCACTGTCAACAACAACACTGAACACGGCCATCAGCGCTGTTCTCCATCTGCCCACGAGAGTCACGCATGTCACAGCAGACATGAGAGTGAAAACAAAGCATTAAAAGGAAGTGTCAGATTTCTTTTGTCATTTCTTTTCTTCATGCTGTCATTCCAATAACATTTGGGCCACTTTACTCTGCAGAGCGAGTGAAGCCTGAAACATGCAGGCAGGTGCAGTTTGTTTTGTCAGACAACAATTCAAACACTCTGAGGGGAAAACGACTGTGTGCCTGTTGGACTCGAGTCAGCAACACACCAAATGTCAACTTAATAAGGCTCAATATCAGCGTCGCGCAAAGCTTACCGTAGAGAATGGTCACCATGGAGACCGGCATGACCAGAATGCCGAGGAGCATGTCGGCGACCGCCAGAGACATCAAGAAATAGTTGGTGGCATTCTGCAGCTTCTTCTCCAGGGACACAGCCAGGATCACCAGGATGTTGCCCATGACTGTGACGGCGATGACGAGTAAAATCAAAAGCGCTGCCCAGTTCTTCTCTACCGCCATCTCTTGTTGAGGACAATGAGACCCGTAAATCCTCCCGCCCTCCTCGCCATAAACTCCTCCGACGTTACGGTAAGACAAGTTCCCTAACTGTACGTCAATGCCATTACGGGGCGCGCCATTCCCGTGACACCCCGGGTTTGTCACGTTATTGATTCGCAGGGTGATTTCCTCAAATCTACGTGGAGACCAGGTATTGGACTCCAGAGTGGTTACGACTCTGACGGTGTTGGAGATCAACTCTGACACGTTGCCACCACGCAGGTTCATGGTGTCGGCTCGGTGAGGGCGTCACAGCCAGAGACAGAAACGCCTCAGGACTGCTGCCTGGAAAATGGGTCAGAGTGGAGACAGAAAGAGGGAAGTCTTGTCATCATTTACTCACTCTCCAAATCCTCTCCCCAGGTGAATGCCATCAATATAACACCATATAGCACTCGAGTAATGAATTATATTTCAATATGTGCTGTCACGTATTTACTTCATCATCTCAAATCGTCTGTCAAAGGATCAACAGATGACGATCTTGTCCGCAGCGGCAAACAAAAATAGCTGCTTAATTCAGCATAACAAAAAGCGCAGCTGTTCAAGCTCAAAGGACAATTTTCAATGGATAGAAATTAAATTGTTTGGTTAATACCGTGACTGTGTGCAGCCCGTCCCACAGCACTGGAAAAACAAACAGGAAGAATAGTTCCAGTTGGGCTCTGCTCGAAATATTCCAAACCAAATGTTGGAGTGACTTTGACTCACATGTTTTCAGTCATTTAAAAAAAAAGAAAAACCTCTTCTCATCTTCCGATTATAGAATCCATTTGAAGCTGGAGCGATGGGGGACACAGTTGCAGGTTTCTCATCCTTGAAGTCTGGGCTTGTCAAAGCTGCACTCATGATAAAAACATTAGGCCCATCTCAATCCCCAGATCTTACAAATCTGAATTTCATGTCCTCCAAGTCTCTGTCTCTTTTCAAACAGACAAAGCTTGACCTTTAGTCTTTGATTGTCATGATGCAAACATCCAAGAATGGTTGGAAAAAAATCACTAATCTTTTCATTTTCACTCTTAAATTACACACGCAGAGAAACACGTAACTTATTTCAGTTTGAAGCCGATCTTAAGAGGTCTTCTTTGTCATGGTGGGCTTCCCCTCCACTACATACCTGCACAGATGTAATTGCTGCGTGTGTGCGTGGTCATGAATGTGTGTGGAAATCCTCTAGTGTCCTTGCTGTTTTGTCCCAACTCATCCCTGCACCTGTGAGAGTGCGTCGGCAGCCGACAAAGATTGATGATGAACATGATGATATTTGACATGTGTGTATAACCTCAAGACACTTCGCTAACTTTCTCCTCTCTGTTGCCCCTTCACAGACATTCAGTTGGTCGATAAAAAAGTCCCAACAGGAAAAAACATCCCTGTTTTCCAAAAGCCAGAGATCTTAAGTATTCTAATTTTTCCTCCTCCTGCTTTCATAAGCCCTCAGTTGAGAATGTCAGTCACTCTTCAAATCCTCCACAAACCAACGCAGATCTGGTTCGGTATTCCTTCAGCTCCAACAAAAATCGTCAGGTTCTTAAAACCTTCATCTTTCCCTCTAAGGATATTTCCACATCTCTTTCCTTAAGAAAAACAAATAGAAGAAGAAAGAAGTCTCCTGTTCCTTATTTGAAACCGTCAGCACGCAGGAGAGGTTTCCTGCAGATTTCAGGATTCCAGAGAGAGTCGGTAAGTTGTTGAGTCGTCTTCAGTGATGATCAGGAGCTGAATGATTTTCTGCTATCACTCTCCTCACGCTGCTTCTCACATTCAGCCCCTCACTCTCTCCGCAGCTCTCTCACTGCGCTCGCTCTCTCTCGCTCTCTCTCTTTACCCAGGGTCTCTCTCCCTTGTTCCGTATTGGCTCTCTCTCTCTATCTTAAGCGTCTCTAATTCGCTCTCACATTCGGTGCATCCTTTTCTCTCTTTTGCTGAGTCTGAAAGTCCTGTACTCTCTGGTTTTTCTCACTCAACTGTGCTCTCTGTCTCTCTGCCTGCATACATATATATACATATATATATACACGTACAGTATATGTATTAAATAATACTAATTAATTGAAGGGCTCAGTCATATCTCATCACTGTCGTCTCATTAGTCAGGTTTATTCAAGAGCATGGTCTTTAAATTTGAGACCATGACTCATTAATTTTACTTCATAAAACCCATAAATCCTGTGCTCACACTCAAATAGCCCCTGCTTGCGCTTGGATTTTAGGTCAAACTGTATGCTTAGACTCAGTTATGTTATTGCTTGCACAGAATTCCTTCTTTCCAGCTTCAGCCCTTCTCCTCACACCTGGGCTGCTTGTGTGCTCATGAAACATGTGCACAAAAAAACGTAAGCTTGATGCATAGTTAAGATAAGCTCTGTAGTGCTCCGCTATGTTTTTTGTGAGTGAAGGTCTGCTGCCATAGCATAAAAACGCAGAAGCAGCCTGAGTGTGAGGAGAAGGGCTGAAGGTGGAGCTCAAGGAATCTGTGCAGGCTACAGAATATACAGTTTGAGCAGAATCAGAGCAAATCCAAGTGCAATAGCAGTTATTTCAGTGCTAGGACAGGGTTTTGAGGGAAAGCATTACAAAATCTGACTGTAAAATCAACGAGTCATGTTCTCACATTGAAAATATCATGTTCTTATATAGAGATTGGAAAAAATTGCATTGGTACCAACTGTCGCTTAAATTTTAACCGAATTTCCAGGAAAGAAATGCAAATGTCTGCTTGTTTCCATCCACTACTTGTAAGGTGAAGATCATGTAAATGGCACTGGACCGTCGTGAAGATTATTTCCTCTTCTCGTGACGCCCTTATATCCTTATAGCTGTTTTTCCTTCAGCATCGTGCAGTCAACCAGAGAAGAAGAAAGGAAAATGAAGAGGTCTAGCGGTGTCCGTTGGTGTACCGGCTGCCTCATGGTCTACTTCCTCCCGTCGGACCTTCATCCAAGTTGCGAAGCTGCCTCGTGCAGGCTAGCTAGTGGCTACCCCACCGGCCAATTGCCAGAACTGTGCTTGCTTGCCTACAGAGGAGCTGCAGCGTAGAGTGACGTCATGGAATGTACTTGTATACCGCTTTTCTAGTCTTCTGACCACTCAAAGCGCTTTCAACACTATATTTCACACATTCACACCCATTCATACACTGATGGCAGGGGCTACCATGCAAGGTGCCGCACAGCCTTTATTTGTTCACGGTTAATGATACTGTAATGAAGCTGTTAATGCTCCATCTAATGGTGCCTGGAGAAAGACAGAACCCAGCTTTGTATTTGACCACACAAACCATTGACAACTTGACGTGGGGTTGTTGTGTCAGTTATAAAAATTACATTTAAATCATGCAATTAAAATGTAGTTCTTTCATTTCCCCTCAGGTGAAGTAAATGCTGTTTCATGCTTCGGAACAGCTGCTGAAATAAAAAGCCTTGATCTCACAGAAGCTGTTCAATTAGGCAAAAACTCACAAAACCTCATAATGGAGATTATCAAACATTATTCTCTCGCTCTTTTTCTCATTTTCATTTGCTGAACCTCTTCCTGTGACTCACGCACTTAAGGAGTCTGTTCTCTGACGTCACAGTATAGTGTGTTCATTTTTCCATTTCTTTTTCACCATTTTGTATTTATGTATTTTTAAAGAGAAGAACGGCTTAATCCTTGTTTTTGTAGTTCAAAGGAAGGATGTATTGTTGTACTTCTCCATGTATTCTGTCTCTATGACTAATGATTCTCTCCTGTTTTTTAATGCCTTTGTGTATTTTTTCTATCTTGAAGGACATGGGCAACATTTTACATGTTTTTTAGTGTATAACTCTAATTTCAGTTGGCTATGAATCGATTTAAGCGGATTGCAGCTGCAATTTTCCCCTCAGAGACAACAAAATATATCGTATCTTGTCTTATCTTGGTATAGTTTTTAAATACTGTACATACACTGTTCATGTTTACTAATTGATATAATTTTTTTTCTCAGTTCATGTTTAACTCTGAAGCAAATTCGGATTTGTTATTGTAATCGTAGACTTTTATATTTGCACAGTTCCCACTTTGTATTGTAACTGTTGTAGAGCCAATTTCCTCTAAATAAATAAAGTTTTATATTATCTTATTTTATTAGCTGTGTTACACCAGTCCACTTTATTTACCTTTCTCTATTACAGTAACTGCTCCACACTGGAAAAAAATAACTCTTCAACAATAACATAAAAAAACAATGAATACAAGGTGTTTTGGGTTGTAATATATAAAAAGTCTGTAATTGTAACTTGTGAAAATTTGCTTGAAATAAGATGTTATATCAAGGCCTTTCAAAATATATTCATTTTCATTTATATTCCACTAGTATTAGAAAGTGTCAAAAAATAATTTAATGCAAAAAAGTAATATTTATTTTTTACATAACAAGATATTGAAGATGGTTATCTAAAAACAAGGAACTATATTTCACTTACATGCTACGTGTTAGGTGACTGTGTCTTACATTAAATAAGATATTTTTGCAGTATTTAGACAAATATACTTGGTATACTTGGTGAGTTTTTGCAGTGCAAAGAAGGACTGGTTTGCAGACACTTCTGCATGATTCCTGAAGCTGCTTCTTCTGATGAATTAAGATGTTTCTGTTTAAAACAACAGGGACAGTAAGTGTCCGGTGTGACTCAGACTGAATGAATGAAATGGTCTCTCTGAGTCTCCCTCTCGTTCTACCTCATGCTCCCTCTCAGTCAGAAGGGTAATTACTGTCTCCCGTGTTCACTTGCTGAGTCTCAAAGTGTCTCTCACACTCTCCATCATTTACTGAATCTTCTCTCTCAAGCTGACTGTCTGTCAAACTCTCTCAGGCTCCGTCTCTCCCCACTTTCATTTTCTGATTTGTTTCCTGCCTGTCCCTGTTGCAGGAATCCCACCATTAAAGAGCCTCTCTAAAAAACGTCATTGATGGATCAATGATGGATCAATCAGCTAAGGTCGCGGCCATGACACTGTTAACTTGACATGTGAGTGTGTGTGTGTGTGTGTTTGTGTGTGTGTGTGTGTGTGTTGCACTACACTTACATGCCCTGAGCCAAATTTAAACTCAGGTCACCGCAGTCAGGACTTTAACTAAGGTAAACTCAATACATCAGTGTAATATACTTTGTTACAAGTCAAAATTCTGCATTCATGAACATACTTAAAGTACCAAAAGTAAACAGACTCATTATGCATGAGGGTCTGTTTCAGAATAGTGGATTTTAACTGCTGTTACATTTCTGTGTTCATCCCTTTAATGTTGCAGCTGGTAAAGATTGAGCTCATTTTAGTTATTTTATATACTGCTCAGCAGTATAATCTATAACAATACATCTTCATTTATTGGCTGATTATATTTTTGTATGAATGATTAACTTAAAGTGGCTTTACCTATAAAAAAATCAAATTAGATTTAAAATGTAGTGTTGTAAAAAGTAGAATATTTCCCTCTGAGATGTAGTGTAGTGGAGTCGAAGTATACAAGTAGCAGAAAATGGAACTAACAATGAAATCTAATGTGGAGAAGTATTGGCAGAGTTTAAATATACTGAATAGCTACATGAATAGGATCAAAAAAGGGTTGATTTCATAAAAATCTTAAGGATCAGCATAGTCTCTTATCCAAGAGATAAGCATCCACGATAGACAGCACACACACACACACACACACACACACACACACACACACACAAACACACTGACCTGCCTTGTAACAAGAGAAGGAGGGAAACAGATAAGCAGGAATGAAAAGGGGGTGAAGATAATTTAGCAATAGATAGACAACAGAGATAAATGTGAAGAGTCAGCAGGAGGGAAAGCAGATAAAGAGGACAACAGAGATGAAGAAGAGACAACAGCAGTTTGTCTGTTATCCTTCAAACCTAAACAACTAAATCCTCCACACACACACTATATCTGCAAACAATGAAACACACAAACACACAGTAGATGCACTTTTTAGTTAAATTTTTCTTAAATATTCTTTAGTTTTGTGCAAAGCAGCTGGGTGAGTGAGAGAGAGAGAGAGAGAGAGAGAGAGAGAGAGAGAGAGAGAGAGAGAGAGAGAGAGAGCGAGCAAACCACAGCATTTTTTTTAAATAATCCATGCCTTGGAGTGAAAATCTCAGGATCTTAATTTTGTTGATTTTTTAAATTTTGACTTCATTTTAAGGATTACACGCTCTCATTGTTGAGGGAATCCAGCCCCTCGGCACATGAAGTCCTTTCAAAGCCTCAGTGGATGAAATGAAAAATGCAAACTGAAAGCTGTGTTTCTCTTTGTTCATGGAAAGCAGACAGTTGTTTTTTTCCCTCCAGATAAATTCACTCTACGTCAGTGATGTGTTTTCAGTAATAGGAGTCAAATACTACTGACACTATTTCAGCAGAAAACTGACCAATTAAAGCTGCTCTGTGTTATCATTTCAAATATAAACGTAAAATCCTGGTGGACCTATGTGTAAATATATTATAATTGATTTTGTTCCCAGGATGCAATTGACAACGCCATAACTTGCAAAATCCTCAATTACATGACCCCATTTCCTTTCAACTTTTAAATTCAGGCCACTACCAATGATGACAGGCTAAATGACACAAAAAACACAAACTACATCCTACAAAATGATCACACGGTTGAATCAACAGCTAAAATAGTTTCAATAAAGACTATTGAAACCTTCATGAAGGATTCATTACTTAATAAACTTTCTATAAATGGTGGCAGCGACAGGGGGATCAAAATCTTATATCTTTCATCTTATATAATAATTGTTTTTTCTTCACTTCTTCCACCGTCCAAAAAGCTTAGATCTGTATGATGAATTTCTCTTAAAAAAGACAACAAAGGCCAACACTCCTCCATGTTCTGTCCGTGTGTGCACTGTTGTTAATCTGCAGCATCCGGCACTTCATAAAAACAAATACATTAAAGTCATTACTGTTTCTACAAAGGGAAGAAGACATTTTCCATTCTGAGCTGTTCATTTCCTCAACATCACACCAACAACCTGCGGTAGGAAATTGCTTTTGCAATGTAAATGACACAATCTAAATCTAAATTATGTGTGCAGCGAAAAATGCATCACCAATCGATGCAGAATGAGGAGGCTTTTATAGTGTGTCTTCCTTACAGAGATGCAGGGGTGGAGATACTTGTGTGTGTGTTTTGTAGGTCAAGAGAGTTCACAGGGAGCTCCGGCTAGCCGATCAAGTGCTATTTGATTCTGCATATTTAGGTCTTTCCTGTAAAGAAAAACAAAAAAAACAGGAAGCTATAGGGTTTCAATCAGATATTGATTGGCGTTTTCAGTAGCCAATTGCGCTGAATGTATGTTACGTTCCCCCGCCATCGATGGCCTGGACTGGAGCTTCCAGTGAACACGGATGGGCAGTGGACCGAGACTGAAGACCGACAGAGGCCAGTGTTTGACAACAGGGAGTACAGTACCGAGGTGGACCAAATTTGCATCACTGCTGATATTTTTATTGCAATATATCCGCAAGCGAGTACTTCACATTTTTTACGATTATTCATCACGCCCCCGGTGTGGTGAGGCCGTTAACATTTTGGTTGCCCTGAAATGTCTTATCCAGTGTTTCGTACTTAGCTCCACCCTCTCGCGTCACTTCTGCCGGGAAAAAAACAAGATGGTGACGAAGTAAATGCCAAACTCAAGGCTTCAAATCCATAGTCCACGAACAAATGGATGACGTCACGGTGACTACGTCCACTTCTCTGTCAGTCCAACCTGGACCTTGGCATCAGTTCTCCACTATAACGTGTTCCTTCTCATCTTCAGGTTCTCTGCTGCATTTTTATCAGCCATCATTTCTTTTTTAATATGCATATATGTGCAAATGATGTGTGTTTACAATATTTCCTTCACTCTGCAGCCTGACGTCTCGGCCAATTAAAGCAGTCGGTCTGTTGAAATGCTGATGGCACATTTCCTCAGTGAGGGTAAAACACTCATTTGAACTGAACCAACACACACATTGATTTTTATATATTTGGGCATGTGTGTACATTTCTGTGTGTATGCGTTGGCAAACATTTGCTCTGTATTTGGCTGATCCTCGATCTGATGGGGGTTTGAGCACAGCAACAGAAAAAAACAGTTTGAGACTATTTACCCAACATTTTATTTGCACTGCATGTTCATTAATACAGTTTCATATGAGGGCAGTGTTTAACTCCCTGTGTTAAACACCTTTTAAAGTTGATTTAATGAGTTTTCGTAAATGCTGCAGAAGGAACTCTTGATAGAAGTCATCCAAGCTTTACATCAGCAGCATCACTGCCCAGTCATGACTCATTTTTAGAGAAACAGCACAAGAAGGAAACAATGGGACTCTGTGTTGCTCTAAAATCTTGTTTATAAGCCCATTTAGCTCGGTAGGTTTTCTGGAGTCCACGCCGAAATGTTTTTAAATAACATTTATGTATAGTAAAAAAAATGCCGCCAATGTGCCACAGATCAATTCCTGCAGGAGAACGTTGGTGCATGTATGTGTTAATATTAAATATTATTGAAATGACCAGTGAGTATACATGTTTCCTGAATCCTCTAAACCAAAAATCAACATTGACATCCTCTTGTCAACAAGAAACAACTTGCAGGGCTAACCGTTAAAAGTTATCGAAAAGGGAATATAAATCCCTACGAGCTAACACACTCGTTAGCTTAGCTTAGTCGCTAGCTGGACAATTTGTGCTCAGAATTTATTATAAAGATGCATTTGTACCAGTAACCCTTGCTGCCTACCAGGACATTTATGCAGATCAAGTTTGCCTCCACGATTGATTTTACAGCAAATTTTGCTGATTTAAATCCTGGTGTGTCTCGGCCTTTATTCGTGTACAGTTGTTTCAAGTAGACGTCCCTCCTCACCTACATACTGGCCACAGTTGTGCTGTATGGCATAACGCAGGGAAACAATTTAGCCCCAGTATTGTCTTCATTTTCTGTTGAGAAACAGTGTTGCCAGTGTTGACTTTTAAAATAATTGGTTAATGTGCTTGTTTGTCTTCATTGATACATACTGTATGCGTGAATAAGTGTTGAGCAACACACTCCTGTAGATATAAGCTTAATGCAAGCAGAGGAAATACCCGGAAGAACAAACTCAGTTTCTCACATACGCAGACACTAAAGTGCAAAACACACTGAGAAGATGAGTCAACATTCAGCAGCAGGAACTGCTAATATTGAGCTGACACCACGTTAAGTCCTTAATCCTGCATGAACACGTCACTGCGGCGTCGCTTATGTGACAGTGGGATCCCTTCGGCTGTCGACTGACTCACACTCAGACTCACCGCCACTGAACTCACCGGAGCGGGTCAAAGAGAAGGACCAGATGGAGGCATGAACTGCGGAAATGTCCAAAGCACTTTCTGCAATTGTTGCTGAATCGTGCTAGACCAATAAACTTGCTTTGCCTGAAATTTATCCATCATTAAGCCTGCATGCCCCTCAATCGAAACTCATCTTTGTAACCTTAATAACAATGGATCATATTACATTAGATTCTGTCCTTCTAAAAGTCTCTATTCTTCGCTGTTTGGGTCATTGGTTCAGCACCATTTAATAACAATATTAAAAATATAAAGTAGGAGTAGGCTAGAACGGACATTCCCATTTAAATCAGCGTAGCAAGATGGTCAGAGTGGCAGCCATTTAAGGTGTACTGTTGCCATTGGCTGTTGTTTATTAGCTTCCGTATAAACTAAACCGACTTACGTCTGACCTACAACAAGCAGTGGAGTAGTAACGTTACGGAGCTAGAGCCAGAGTAAATGAGTACAATTTAACAACTTAGTGCTTCACTCACACACTCGTGACAGCGTAGGAAAGCACATCGGTTTCGCCGGATAACTGACAACTATTTTCTTTCAAACCAAAAAAAAAAATGTAAAATTAAGTTCAGTCAACAAATGTTGAGCTTACTGATAAGAGCTGCTAGTTTAACTTCCAGTAATGGTAATTTCTTCACACGTAAAGCAGTTTCAAGTCTGATCCCTCCTCCACTACACTGTCTAATCATTATAGCATTTGCTGAAATGTTAGTCACAGACCGGATTATCACTGATCCTGGTCTTAATGTCTGATCAGGCACTTATCATGGAGCTTTTTGTACAGTCCACTCATTCGATTTTAGTATAGCGTTGAGAGAAAAATGTTTTACTTTCAAGTCACGTCTCAAAGACCTGAGCTTACTTGTCCTTAATAGTCTTGAGACTTGGATAAAAATTTTTTAAAACAGCTTTATGTAGAACACCCACTGCAGGCAAACATGCCCCTGCTTCCTTCTGTGAATCCTTAAAAACCCTTCCTCAGAACGTTTTCTGTCTTTTATTTATTTGCGAAGTAATGAATCACTGTTGGTTTTAGGATGTTTTGTGGTATTTTATTCTGCTGGATCTTTGGTGCCAGTAATTCAAGCTCAGGGCAAAGTGCAGCTCCATCAGTATATTAATCCTCATCACATCCCTCTCATTAAACATGACATGGTACCTCCACCATCATGTTTCACATCAGTAATCACCTCTCTATTACTTTGTGAGCAGAGAATTTAATTAAAGCAGAAATGAAATGAAACCACAAAGTAGATTTAGTGTGATGGAAGGGAGCAATTAAACTCTTTTATTCTTCATTTCTGGTCGAGAGAGGAACTGGACTTTAGTTCGCTCTTGTTCTTGTTCCTCTCTTCCTCATTTAAACTACATCGTGCTTCATAATTATGATTGGGGGTTTTATTTGGTGTTGTAATTAGGGCGACATATTGTAAGGGTGTCTGCACGAGCTTTGTTGAACCACAATGAATACTAAATGAGAAAAAAAATCTAAATACCAATGAGTCAATCAAAGTCTTAAAGGTTATAATGGAAATCAATGGAGCCTTCAAACAAAGGTCTTTTAGAAACGGACTCTTAGGAATGTGACTTCTTTCATACTGAGTATATACTGAATGGACCGGTTGGCCAGAAGGGCTGCCGCTGCAGCCAATGCCAAAGCAAAAGCGTATGTGTGGAAGGCTATGGAGGCTATGGAGAAGGACTTACGCTTCAAGGAAGTTCTGACAAAACAGTAGACGACTCTGAAAGGGACAGCAGGGTTTGGCCCAGGCTATGTTCAGAGGGGATAGAAAGTGTGGACCCGTTGAGGAACTCCTGAACCTAACCAACATGCCCTCAGTGGAAGAGGCAGAGTTTGAGCACTCAGGGTTAAGTTGCAACCATATCCCTGGCAAAAGTTGCTAAGGTAGTCAAAAAGCTCCTTGGTGGCAAGAAGCTAGAGTTGTATTTGATTCACGCTGAGATGCTGAAAGCTTTGGACATTGTTAGGCTTTATTTACTGAAACCTCTTTTCGGTATCTTGTGGAAGTCGGGGAGTGGCAGAATGCAGAGGCGGATCTCAATTTTAGAAAGGGGGACGAGGCAGTGTGCTCCAATTATAAGGGTATCACAAAACTCAGCCTTCCTGGGAAAGTTTACTGCTGTAAAGGATGCTCAGACCGATCAAACATCAGATCCGTGTTTAACCAATGTGAGAGCTGAGTCTGTATTCTTGGCAAAAAGTCAAATATGTTTCCCGTGGGTGCTGGCCTCCGTCAGTGTTGTCCCTTGTCACTCTTACTGTTTTTGATTTTCAAGGCAGGATCTCAAGGCGCAGCTGAGGGGGAGGAGAGTGTCCGGTTTTTGGGACCTCAGAATTGCATCTATGCTTTTGCAGATGATTTGGTTCTGTTGGCTCCTTGAGAATGTGACCTTCGGCATGCACTGGGGCGGTTTGCAGCAGAGTGTGAAGCAGTCGGGATGAGAGTCAGTACCTCCAAGTGTGAGCCATGGTTCTCTGATGGGAAACAGTGGATTGTGCGGGAGTGAGTAACTGCCCCAAGCAAGGGAGTTCAAGTATCCCGGCTTCTTGTCCTAAGTGAGGGTACATTGGAGTGTGGTGTGGCATGTCCAAAACTGACACTAGAGGGGTACATAGAGCGTCAAAGTTTAAAGCTTATGTTGTTCAGGGTAACTTTACTTACATTTTGGGAACTCCTCCGTTGTTAATTTCATTAAAATGAATAATCTGATCTATAACGTGGGTTTTGATTTCATTTAAATTTAAAAAGGTGCACAAAAGTCACTCATAATAATTCACTAACTAACTTTGCTGTTATTTTACAGTATCTCACCACCAGAGTCCTTTTACATTTGTATGAATTAATCTACTATACTTCCACTGACTGTGCTGCTTTACAGACCGTGCTCTTCAGGGTAAAACTTGGACTTTTCAAAGTAAAGTAAATGAGTATTCAGTGTTTCCCTGAGATCCTTAACTCATTAAAACACACCAGAGCTCTTGCAGGGAGAGGGAAAAGGAAAAAGGAATCAAACCACATTTTGGACCCCAGACCGATTTTCAAAAGGATTTATAAAATTGAAAGGTCGCTGGCCATACCCTGACACACACACAGACACACACTTGTTATAAGGCTATGATGCAGAAATCCTTCTTTCGAACTGATTCCCTGATGTAATAACTATATGAACATGATGTACACATTTGTGTTTGCTGTTTTGGGACCAGCCACCCTCACTTTCCTGCAGGACCAATAATAGCACACAGCTGACACACATCTGTCTGCCTCAGTATCTCTCAACACATATACTCTGTTTCACTGTGCTCTCTAACCCTCATTTAAATAAATACCCATCAATCGTATGTTCAGTGTCTACAGATTAAAGCTCTGTCATTGGAGACTCAAGCATGATGTTGTGTGACTCATCCATCAGGCTCTTTGGCCTTTGTTTTATTTGTTTTCTTGTTTGCTGTGACAGTGACAATGTAATTGTCTTGCTGTGTTCAAGAGGAGACTATTCAAAATTCAAAGCGAAACCAGACCTAACAGTCTACAGTTATAGCAGCTCTGTGAGGCTGTACTGAAACACAGCTGTGCTTTGATCTAAAATGCTAACATCAGCATGCTAACACGCCCACAATAATGATGATGTTTAGCAGGCATAATGTCTACCATGTTAAGTTAAGTTAACAACTTAGTTAAGGGGGTTCGCATGATAAAATTAGCTAGCAGTAAACACAAACAACAGATGAGGCGAGTGAGAATGTCATGAGTTTGCAGATATTTGGTCACAAACCAAAGTATTGGACACATTAAAATGTATTTGTATTTCCTTAATTGAATAGAACTACAAATGTATACTTCTTGTTACATTGCCTCTATCAACTGATATAGAATATTGACTTACGAATACCATATTTGGACTCTTTGGATTCTTTGCGGGCGTGCACACGCTGTGAACATCCTGAGCTAAGTTTTCCTGTCTAACCACCAGTCGCACTCAGTGAGCACATGTCATCACCTGCTCCCCATCAGCTGTGTATGATGCCCTTGCCACAATGTCTGTCTTGTTGGAGGGCTGCAGCCATGCTCTTCTCTGGTGGACCTGCTTTAGTTTTTTGCCTGCTGCATCTGTAATGGAAACTGCTGGACCCCATGTTGTGTCCGCAACTACAAAGCAAAAGTAACACCTCGAGAGCGCAGCAGCAGGTCAGTGCTTCAGTATCTACTGGATCACTGAATATGACAGACTCAAAGCCTAAAAAGATGCTTTTCATTGCAATTAAAGTGAAATGCAAGCTGTTATAGCCCCTGTATGAGACAGCTAGCAGTCCTATGGGTTCATTCAGACATCTAGAGCATGTCCAATCTGTTTAATCCTCTACTGTCTTCTCTCTGTTTTGAGTTTGGTTGTCTGAGCCTAAAACAATAATGTGTTACAGAACATTATAGAAGAGCACTCACTCATTTTCTTCTCACATTACTTTTCATATTTTTTTCTATAATCCACAAAACACAAACTTTTTAGGCTCTGTCTTCCTCTGCGTGTGCTAAACACACATTACTTTCATAACGAACAAAAAAGTAATGTAAGAACAAGATTTGTTCCTATAGCATGCTTCTTTTTTGTAATGTTTGGAAATTCAGTGGTGGTAGAAATACATAGCTTTTACTTAGGTGACAGTTGTAATACTGCTCTGTAAAATTGCTAAAGTCGTACATTTGAGATTTAAAAAATATACAAAAATATGCAAAACAACAAAAGACTTAAATATTAAAGTATTGGGCAGAACGGTCCTTTTCAGAGAGTTATATTATTTTATGTATATTTGCAATATCATTTACAGTATAAGTGAAATATGAATACTTCTTCCACCACTGTATAAAATGCACAGTTGTACAATTTATCAATGTGTTCAAAGCACAAAATTCATTTTTGAACATCATTACTTTAATGTTACAGCTTTTGGAGGTGGATCTCATTTTAAATATTGAAATACTTTATATACTGTTGGATAGTTAAATATGTAACGCTGCATTGCTTTGTTTGTACAGTCCGTAAAGTGACAAAAGCTGTCAGATTAGTGTAGTACAGTGAAGAGTACAATAGTTCCCTCAGATGGTGGAGTTGAAGTATAAAGTAGCATAAGATTGAAATACTCAAAGTAAAATACATCCAACAGTTGTAGGCTGATCTCAACCTGTACCAAAGTGTTGGACCCATCTTGGACTGAACCTTTCCGACCTCTGACCTCTGTCCTAGCACTGCAGTGTAAAACAGAAAATAATAGTTTCCCAACAAATGGTAAGTAATCCACTATAAAAGAAGAAGCTTTTAATCAGTTTAGCGAATCCCTCGGGATGAATAAGATTACATAATGGATTAGTTCAAACTCCATCTGTTGGCTTCTTTTGCTCTTTAATACAAAATTCAATTACACAATTGAGCTTTGAAGATGTTAGCAGTGATACTATGAGAAAGCTTACAAATCCAACTAAAGCTCCTCTGGTTCCTAAAAAAAATTATTTAATATTATTACTTTTCTCCCTTTGGTACCGTGTTCACCCTAGTCCAGGAAAAGCGAACCTTTTTTTAACAGTATGGTCATTTAAAAAAAATCTCAATCTAAGTATTATCTCATTGATACGTTCGCTTTAGGTGGTAACATGTGAATAACATAGGGTTATGGTTAAATACATTTTAGGAGACATACGGCAGTAAAGAAAGAGGAATATCGGAGGAACACATGGGCGGAGCAGGTGGTGGTGTGTATCGGCCTTCTCATGCAGTTCAAAGGCGGGTCCAAGCTAAAATGGGGTTTTCAGTACTTGATTATTTATTCACTTACTTGCTTGTTTATTTTGTTGCTTATTCTGCTGCTCACAGTCACATCAGTTTGGATATGAGGGAGCAGATTAGACCGTCACTTGATTGGCAAAACAAGTTTTTTGCACTTGGCTGACGTGTAAAAGTCGGTGTATCGTTAAAAACAGAAAGTGAGAGTGTAATGGAAGTAGACTTGGTGAATTTTCTTTTCCCAATTTTCTGAGAACCCGGTTCGACTTTGTGCTATGTTTGGAAGGAAACCTTTTTTCCCCTGGTTGTTGTGCTCAGCAGGAAGTGAGCGGTCATCAGTGAGTTGTGTTGGTTGTGCTGCTCACAATGTGAATTCACAGATAGTGCATTGACTATAAATCTACTGACTATCAGCTCACTGAATAATCCCCCACTAGTTTACTGAAAAACGTTTAGTAAAAAGAAAAATGGTTTAAGAAACAGGAAGGTAAACTGCACCCAGATATCATCTTCTCTTTCATCCACGTCCACTGTGGAACAGCTCGATGTTTGAGTGAAGAGAAAGCAAAGCAGAGACACATTTCATCAACAATGTCTTTGAGGTTTGTCAGTGTAGGCTTTGGATGACACCACCCGGATGTCCCAGCTTTACAGAACTGGACTCTGGGGGAAATATCACAGAATGAAATCAATCTACAGTGGACTCAAATTATCTCAATATGCACCGTAAAAAGTAGTAGAATGAATGCACTTTAAAAATGTATAAATTGGCCACAACCTGCAAAGTCTTTTTGAGTTGATTCAACGTGAGGTCCAACGAGCTGTTTGATTTAAATTTATGAAGCTTAAAATTGGCAGTTCTGGCATTCTGAAATCCTGAAAAATAATAAATAAAGTTGAGCAAACAACTGAAATTGTTATAATAATTGATTTTCAGTTGTATAAATCAGAGGTTCTCAATAGTTTTTAAGCCAAGGAGCCCACACGAGATAGAGAATATATCGGGGAACCCCTCAGATGTCCTTTCTTTGTTGACACATAGCGGGGTCGGCCACGCGTGCTTTTAGTGCATGCCTTCCATTTGTTGAATCAGTAAGTTACAGCAAGTTTATACCTGAAACCACTTACCAGCTTCCAGCAGTTGAACTGTTCAGTCAAACGGCAACCTCAGTCCGGTTCAAATGCCTCTGAACATTTTTACAGTCGCAAAAAACGCGTCATATGTCAAATCAGCAGAGATTTCCAATATTTTAGAACTAAACTCACAGGCAACTTTATTGCTGATGGCATATTATTAGCTAGAAACATAAGTCTTTGCTGCTTGATTGGGATCAAGTGTAACACTGTTTTTAATTAATAGTGTGATTGGTTTCCAGTACACACTCAGGTATTTACAGGCCATCTTCGTGAGAGATGTCTGTATCTGTTGCACCAGCTGTTGGGTTACTGTCTGCAGAGAGAAGGTTGCCCTTCATGTAGGCCTGCAACTCCTGAATAATGTGCCGTTTGCTGAATTCACTCAGTTTATATAAATCCCTCAAACAGTTTTCCAATTACACACAGGGCAGCTGTCTTGAATTCTCTCTCATTCTCAGTCATCTCTTGAAGAAAGAAAATAATTCCTGGAGTTATGCAACTCTGGTATTTAGAGATGCACAAAATACTGCTTTCTTTTTGCTCGTGGGGAAAGTGGTCCAGACAGGACTTCATGAACACGTCTTGCGTTCTTTGTCGTGCCTAACAACACCCCTAAGCTGTTGAAAAGTCATTGTAAATCACGACCTTGAGGGCCTTATTGCTTTTTTTAAACTAGTTACTTCATAAACCTGCCAAGGTTTCATTAAATAAACACACAGCAACAGAGAATGCAATCATTTATTGATAACAAATAATCATTCTGCTGCCAAGCAATGTAATTCTTCAGCGACATTTCTCAGAACAGTTGCAAAGAGAAATACAGTCACAGTGGAGAGCATGCTTACACGTTGGGGTGATTGTTGACGTGTATCTGGAGTTTTCGAAGTAATGTTCAATCATGTTAGCGCTCCTTAAAATTGCGCGGTGCCGGAAGCACAGGAGGACATTGCTCCAGCATCTTCTCTCGCTGTAGTTTGGGCATCAATAAGAGTGCCGGCACGATTCACACGTATACCCCCGTTACTGACATGATTTCTTTTGCCTCTAGGCCGGCAGCAGAACGTTTTTGGATAGTGGTGCTTTGCAAGCAGTGGATGGTGTAGATTGTGCAGCTGCTTTATGAATCCGTGACTACGTGGAGCCAAAGAAGTTCACCCCCAATGAATCATCTAGTATTTCTAATGTTAAGAGAATGAAAATAAAGTTCTCATCCTGTTGCAGTTAATATTACCATCGGCAATATTATGCTTACTTTCCCCTATAGCTGTTGTCACGCTAGTCAAGTTGCAAGCTAGCTAAAGTTACATCGATACCATAGATCCATAGATCCATACATCCATACATCCATAGATATAGATCCATACATCGTTGGTGCAGTTTGTCCGCTTTGGATGAAGATAGAAATCACTGTAGTCTCTCTTTGTTTCTTCAGCTTTATCTTTATGTTTTTTGTGAATTTATCTAATGACAGTGTTGCGTCCTACTGGCTGGATGACCAACAATTTGAAGGAACAAGCTTTTTAACGGTCCGGGTGTTGTTTCGAATACCATTTCCCTGTCTTTGTGTTTCCCCCCCTACCTAAACCTGAATCATATTCAAGGGATGAAACTATCCGTTTCATAAATCAAAATATTTGGGTATAACGTTTTGGCCACGAAACCAGGTGCATGCTGCTAAACTCACAGCTGCACTCTCCGTTGAAAATAATGGCCTTGTTCTGTGCAGAATGAGCTCTGTGGTATATGCGCACTAGCACACCTCTCTGTCTCTTCTCTGCCCCCTCTCCTCCCCTGACTCATGCAGCCAGCAGGTATGAGTCACCCGGCCACATGTGGAAGCACCTCGCTCACGGCAACAGCAACGCTGTTCAGCCTGTGGACAATCAGGTCCTTTTGGAGCTGCCCTGCTTCCTCTGAGTGGAGAAATGACATGAATGGATAAAGAGAGTTTAAGTATGATTTTTAGATATTTTTCAAATGTATATTATCTCCTCTGGTTCTCTTTACAGGATTTTTTTGCAATTTAAAATCTGTAATAGCGCTGGTCAAAACTAAACTAGGTCTAATTCTGATGACCTGGTGAACTGAAAACTGCTAGCGTCAAATACTGCAGATGTTGCTCATTTCAGAGCTTTGTTACCAACTCAGGATGTTCAGTGTTTGTCAAACTCTTATTCTACTCAACTCTATATCCCTATATTCAATTCTAATTTAAATATTTAAATATCTGTTTGTATATGTATTGTGTGTGTGTAGCATCGAGAGGGCTACAACTGCATGTCAGTGTGCAATCCTAATGAGAATAAAACCTTGAACCTATAGTTGTATAAACAAATTCAGTGAATTCATTCCTATGACTCTAATTTGTTCACAGGTCTTACACATTTAGGGGTAAAAACACAGCGTTGGAATCGATAAAGCTTGTCGTATCTGTTCAGATATCTAAAGCATGCTTACATATTCTGCGCTTGTTGCATACTTTTTTGGAAAGAGAGAGTGTTTGGATTTATTTTGTTGGCTTGAAACTTGTGGTGCAAATCAAGGAACATACATGTTGATGTAGTCCTATTGCCATTACTGAGTACTCTATGAAAGAGCTGCTGAGAATTTAACATTGGCCGTTGATTGCAGCTGTGTGTAGCAGCACCACAGCCCAAGCTGAGTAAATCTTATCATAAAAAAGTAAAACACTTTTTTATTCAAAAAAATTCTAGTCCATTCTTTCTGAGACAGAATGAAAGAAAGCTGACAGAAGAGGGGAGAAAGCTGCAAGAGCTTTACGACTTTCATGCTTGTCATGAAAACTGAACAGTAAATGTACTTTAAACGTTCCTCTCCTCGTCTCTTTATTTACCTTTCTCCCTCCCTCCACCCTCTTCTTTGTCCTCAGTCTCCCCCGTCTCTCACCTCTCCCGACCCCAGTCTGTCTGTCAGCCCCCTCTGTCTCCATCTTTACCCTTTTATATCCCTTTTAGTCTGCACCTTGCTGCCTCTTCTTTGATCTCAGCCCTCAGCTGTTTCCACTTTCCTCCACACACAGTCTTTGCTTTCTAAGCCCTTTAGGCAGTTTGTTTCCCTCAGCAGTAGGTGAGGCAGATTAAGCAGAATTGGTTCCTGGCAGACTTGCAGAACCTCCACTGAATTTTCTTTCTTTTCCTGCTGTCACGCTCCTCTGATTCTTTACCTTCATTTGCTCCGTTTGTACTGCAGAAGGGGCTGCATCTCTTCTTCCACACTTTACAGGCTTTTTCAAAGACATTGCAAAGTCACTTTCACTATTTCATCTTGTGAAAAGGCTGCTTCCCTTCTCACTGAACCCTGTTTAATCAATAGTTGATGTTTTACATTAAGTTTATTTATGTGATGCAAATGTATCCGGTTACATAAACAGTTGTTTAATTTGTGAAGTTTGTGTTTTACAGTGGTTTTGTAAACTTGAGTCCAATTTAACATCCAAGTCGTAATCATGACTGGAAACTTAGATTCTTCAGAATTTTTTACTTTGACTTAATAACCAAACAAACATGGACGCCTAACATTGTTGTTTAATGTAAATACACCCCTAAATTCAATGGATATAATGTTATATTGTCGTTGCAGTATTCAAACTCGCTCACAGCCAACTCTGTAAACCTACAACTCCTGTAATCCTGTTTCTTTTTTTCTAACTGCAATTTTCTCCCACAGTCAGTGAACGCATCCCCGTCTATACCACTGTATCTTTCTGCACTAATTAAGATCGAGTCTTCAGTTGCGTCCTTTACTAAGAAAGATGTCCAGGAGATCTTATTGAATATTCAACAAAATGTATTAAAATAAAGATCATAATCTTTTTGCTGTAAATGAGTTTGTACTTTTAATTACCGGTAAGTGAAATCTTGAATGCAGTATTTTACAGGAACAGTATTTTCACAGAGCAGTATTACTACTTTTACTTGATTAAAATATACGCATACTT
This sequence comes from Anarrhichthys ocellatus, assembly GCF_004355925.1. Lineage (NCBI taxonomy): Eukaryota > Metazoa > Chordata > Actinopteri > Perciformes > Anarhichadidae > Anarrhichthys > Anarrhichthys ocellatus. The sequence continues at coordinate 1,703,045 of NW_022280101.1, read as the reverse complement.
CTTAGACCACTGTATTGATATATGTGTGTATATGTGAGGATGTATTTGCTTGGTGTGTAATCAACCTTTATTTATTAAGCGCCTTATTTTTGGTGTGTATTCCCCAGACGAGTCGTGCAGAATGAACACAAAACGTAAAAATATTGACATTCATTTCCTGTGCAGCAGCATTTGTGGATGTATTTAGTATTCATGTGTATGCGTGAATCCTTAAAGTATGAAAATAGTCCACATCATGGCACAAACAAAACACGTATCTCAAATTCCAGCTTGTTTTGAGCTTCAACAACACTGTGTACAAGTGAAGTCAAGACATATTCTTCCGTGTGATCATGCATCTGAGTGTGTACATTTTACAGTGTGTGTGTGTGTGTGTGTGTGTGTGTGTGTGCGCGTGTGTGTGCAGAGTTTTTGTGATCCACCACCTCTCTCTAATCCTGGATATTGCCTGCAGCTCCTCTCTCCCATGGCTCGCCCTCCCAAATACCACCTGACAATCAAACTCTGTATAAGACGGTGCCCTTCAGGTGGCTCAGTGGGGCTCTTTGAGTGTGTGTGTGTGTGTGTGTGTGTGTGTGTCCGTGTTTGTGTAAACATGTGATGGTAAGAGGACGAGTGCAGACTACAGGGTTGGTAATGATCTTGCATGACACAAAGAGAGAGACGAGGTCGGCCGGTTCACCCACCGGCTTAAAATACTCGACAAGCACCGTGTCCCCCATCTGGCACTTCACGGAAATGTCAGCAGGGTCGCGTCATCTTCGGTTTGCTTGGACTGTCACTCGGAGGTGATTCTGACTTTTGTTTTGGTTTTGGTGGGGGAGGCAGCAGGCTCTGACATAACATGGCTTCAAAAAGCAACACAGTTCTTCTTCCTCAAAGTGTAGGAATAACCTGCCACAAGTCATTAAAGTTACAGGAAAATAATACAGTAGGTTGATAGTAAGGGTTTGCCCAGTTTCCCAAAACCTTCTTAAGCTTACAAATGAATGTTCTACTTATTATAAATATTATACTTATTCTTAATACATTTTGTTGAATTTAATCTTTTATGTTTTCCTATTTTGCCTTATGCTTTCCATTTGTGAAAGAATACTAATTTTAGATAAGTTTTAATATTAATAAGTATTAATACCCCAATATATATAAAAGGAGTCCATTATGTTTTGTTTGTAAAATCTTTATTTGCAAATTTACTCGTGAAGTGAAAAGTGAATTATTTCTCTCTGAGGTGCATTGAGTAGAATAAAAGTGTCCTTGCATATAATACTTTAGGAAATGTATTTTTGCTACATTCCAGCTGTTCAGCAAATCAAACAAACATTTTATGTATAAAGTGTGACTCAACTGGACGTATCCGCCCTCTGCAGCTCATCTCACACAGACAGACGGACGGGTTGTTTACTGCAGTCGGCAGGATGTAGGTCGAATTCCTTGATTCTGAGTCAACAGGGGGGGAGAGGAGGGAATGAGGAGGTAAAGAGGAGAAGAAGAAGTGAGTGAAGTTGGGAGGAAGAGGATGAAAGAGTGGTGAGGAGGAGAGCGGCGCTTCAAAGCCAACGAACAGATGATTGATGGCTAACGGCAAAGAAATGAATGAGATAGAGAACGGTGCTGTCTGATAGAGAAGAGATGTAGAGACTGTGTGTGTGGATCTTGTGCTTCTATCACAGCACCAATTACAGTTGAAGAGATGGAGAACAGGGCTGTTTCACACCTTACTGCAGCACATTCAATTATCCGACAGTGTCACACTGGATACATTCAGAGTCTTACGCTGAGTTTCAATGTTTACTTTAAGTTGCATGCCAGCTGCCCCTTTTTAAAGTAAGAAAGAAAGTATGAATTGGCCCTAACGGACGTTGATTCAGCTCAGTGAATACCTCTGCTGCAAGCTCAGCGACGGGGCAACAATGTGTGACACACTTTACAACCACACTGACATCGTTAACTTCCCGTATTGGAAAAATACCTCTTCCAGTGCTTTGTGGTACTTTATGATAGAGTGCGATCAGCTGTATGCAGCTGCAGTGCTTCTTTTATGTTTTATATTTAATCCTGTGAATTGTTAAATATATATTTGTATACATATAATGTTAAAAGGCCGTCAGTATCAGACTCTGACAGAGTGAGTCTTCAGGTGAACCTTCTTGTTTAGTGATTAATGTGTAATTTATTTAGCCATGAGATCATTTAACTGATGCTGTTAAATATGAAACACTGAATGAAAAGTAATTTAATTAATAAATGTTAACAAGCTAATAAAAATGAAAAGGGAAATTAATGAAACATGGAGAAACTCATTTATTGGTAGACAAAGTCATTAATCTGTGTCTGCTGTTGTCTTCGTGAGTTTGAGATTTGACTTTACAGGAAACCCTGAAAGTCTGAGTGAACTCTTCACACTACTTCTGTATGTGATCAGTGCAGGTTTTCTCCAATAATAATCATGACATATCGATACGGATATGTTCATTTTTGTATTAACCCATTGTGGTTAAGTGTCGCTTTGTATACTTACTTTAAGACACCATTTTGAAATCCATACACAGAGAGCTTATTGTGAGAAGACTTACGGACTTCCTTTAAACTTGTGACGTTAACTTATAAATATCATCTTTCAGCAGAACTGGACTAGGATAATACATTAGTATATTAAGTGTTTATCTAGTATACTGTAACTCTTTGTTGCAATATTTTGCCTGAAAAATATCTTTGAGTTTTATTACTAACAAAACCTGCTTCAACAAACCTCCAAAATAGTTACAAACAGCTCCGTGTTTACGGTTTCAACAGTCAATAATGTATAATATTTGTGCAGCTTTGGAGTGTTGGCTTTGCTGCTGGCATTTCCCCAGAGCGCTGACTGGACTGTTCATCATCTCCACCTGACAGAAAAGAAAAAGAGAAAAGATATATGATGCCATATATTAGTTTTAAAAAACACAGAATCAACAGGGAAAGAGTAGTTGATATTATGACGTGCCGAGGACACAGACCTGCTAGTTTGTCTCAGCTCCACCTTTTCTTCCTGCGCTGCCCATTTTATCTCCCCACTGCTCTCGCACGTGTGATCCATGCAGTGACTAGTAGAGCGGGAGCTAAAACAGCATCTATCTCCTCTGTCATCCTCCTGCTGGACCTCCTGGGTGAGGGACGGGTCAGGAAGGGAGCAGGTGAGGAGGCGGCAGGCGCAGGTTCTGTTCCAGTTACAGACAGGTGTGCCTACATGTGCCAGGCGACCTCTGCAGCTCATCCATTATACACTACCCCGTTCCTCTGCACCTTGCACGGGCTCCTGGTGGCTGCTCCACTACGATTCGAGACGCTGGTACTTACCTATCGTGCTGTGAATCATCTAGACCCACCCTACATCCAGGACAGAGAGAAACCATACACCCCAGCCCAACCACTACTCTCTGCTGCTGCCAATCAGCTTGCTACTCCATTAATACGAAGGATGAAGGCCTACCTCTCTACAACATCTTGACTGTTTGCTGTTCTGGCTCTACAATGGTGTAACAAATACCCATTGACATCAGACATAATTTGTTCAGATTGCACCTTGGAGCTGGTGCAGCCAACCTTGGCCCATGGAAAATAAACTCTTTCTCTTATTGTCCGTTAATGTAGGTCTTGAAGTACTTCGGTATCTTTCCTGAAGTACTTGTATGATTCCTGCTCACTCTTGGGGTTGTACCGACATCGTTGAATGCACTTATCGTAAGTCACTTTGTATAAAAGAGTCCGCTAAATAAATGTAATGTCATGACTGAACGGTGCACTGATGAAAACATCTGTGCAACAAATCGCGTGTGATGCCAGACAAGCGATCATACATTCAAGTTTAAAAGCAGGCGCTCCTGATCTAATCAGTTGGCCAGACCACCGGTAATTCTCCCAGTGATCCCGGGAGGACTTGTCGTGTGAAATCCATTTTTCTTCTAACTCTGTTGTGCAATAATCTATCAACAATCTATATATTTTTTTCTCTGTTGTTACTTTAGACTGATGTAGTCATGCTGCTCTTACCTGCTGAACTCACTTCAGTTCGCTGGTGCCATATAGTTGTTGCGACTTGCCATTATTCACAAACCCCAGTAGTCCAAAAAATGTTCCATTGGACTGAAAGCCCATTATCCCAAAAACAAACACCCATCATTCGAAAGGTTTCATGAGAATGACTTTCCCAGTCACACTATTTCTTTCTTACTATGCTGAAGGCCTGACCTGCAACACTCTGCATCTGTTTGGCTTAGAGCCTTTTCAAAACTGTGACAAAAACTAAAAATGAATGAAAATGTGAAATATTCGCTGGCAATTTTTCGCATTCACACCTTTCACACCTTTCACACCAAGGCCGACACAATTATTCAATTTCAAAGCATTCCACAGACAAATTAAAATCCCAACGGACTGATTCATGAGTTCTTTTTATTCAAATAAACCCACACTCACCTCTACACACTGGAAACGGGCTCGTTGTTTCATGTGTGCAAAACTGTGAAAAGTTACAATGTGGTGGCATTTCCTATGAAGCATGTTTTTGTAACGGGTGTAAATTCTGAGCTTCATTGGTTTTCATCATTCATGACCGGACTGAATCATATGTGGCCCGTGTGTTTATTATTATTTGATACATGGCCGATATCAGTCTGTCCAGTCCATTCTTATAATTAGAATTCATATGCTATTTATGACGCTTCACATACATATCTAATGAGTTAAAATTAGGTGATTACATTTTGGACAGACATGGATGTAAACTGCAACATGACCGGTTAGCTGAGGTATACAACCGCAGGGTGGTAATTCTATTTTATATAGCTCGTAAAAATGGGGAGAGACCTCCAGACTCTTTACTCTACCACTGGTGTGCTGTGACAACACATTATCTTGAAATGCAATGAGCCTGAAAGAGTCCTTTTCTGCCAGATCTGACTGCATAACAGCCTAAATATACAGTTCTTTGATATATCTTTGTTTTTTTTCATACTCTGTGAACTTTTTCACCTCGTTACACCATATAAACTGGTGTCAGTCAGCCAGTTTAGGCAGTTTGGTTGTATTCGCTCAGTGTTTTGCACGATAATACTGTCATTTTGGCTTTTTAGTGGTTGTTTTCTTATGTTGTTGCCTATTTAAGAACCCAGGACGTGCCGTAACTGTTGGACAGAACAACAACACTTCTTCTTTAATCTTTCTTCATTACTTTGAGTTATCGAGGCTGCTGTGCACTCACTTCTGTTCTGTCTGTTTGTGCCTTTTTCCGTCGTTGTTTTTCATTTGACAATAGCTGTCAATACAAGCAAAGCACCATGGGAGTCTCAACGACTAAAACCAAGATTGAGCTGATTGTTATGAACCCGCTGTTGTTAAAGAAAGCTTAAAATTGGTCTTGTCTGCCTTCTTTGACACACTCTCAGCACATTTAATGGCATTTGTAACACAGCTTCAATTGCCATCTTAGCATTTGAAAGCTTTGCTTGTTGCAGCTTCTGAAATCAGAAAAATGAACATTTCTTGAAGGAAGAAACAAGTCCACCAGCGAACAGAGGCAAGTCATTCTCTTTGATAAAGCAACTCGTAACAGCTGTGACATTTCCAAGCTCCCAGCAGCGTTCAGAGGGTCGCAGATATACGGTGATAAGAGTTAACTTTGTACATAATGAAAACATGAATTGTATTATTTATTAAACAATTTGAGGTCTCTCAGGTCAGTCATCAACATCGGCAATATTTCTCAGCTTAAAATGTGTTTTCCCAATAAAACAACAGTTCATCATTATTTTTTTCCATGTACCAGATTTTGACTTAAAGAAGCACGAAACGTAGAAAGAAGCCAAAAGAAGAGAGAATAATTCTGCTGTTTCTGCTTATTGGAAAATACCCAACAGCTGGTCAGTCAATTTGCTTCAAGAGAGACAAAGTGAAAAGACGATGTTCTTCTTCTAGTTCACTGAGCTTTTGCCTCAGATGGCAGTGTGCTGCTGCTGTGTATATCTGGACTGTTATGTCTGACGGATGGTTAAACAAAGAGTGAAGCTATTTCCTGAGAAAAATACTAAATATTTTACGAAACCAGTCTCAATAACGCTGCCAGTATGACCCGGAGCAGGATTGTGTTTGGGATTAAACACATAATGCAACAGAAAAAATAGCTCGGAATAAAAAATTGAAAGAGGTCCAACTGGTGTTCTGTTTGATTTATTTATGTGTAGCACAAAATCTAAACCTGCAAACTGACACAAAACACACATAAAAGCGGACACACACGCAGCAGATATCTCAGGTGTCGGCGGTGTAAAGATAAGAGCGAGCGATGCATCTCTGCCTCCTAGACTCCTTCGAGTTCTTTCAAGAGGGCCTACAAGCCTCGGGGCGGTCTTCCTCACTGCCTGTCACATTTCTGGGGCACCACACAAACACTTGCTCACTGTTTAAAGAGCTTATATAACATTAGAGGCACTGTTGCCTGCTGCCTCTCAGCTCCTCTAAAAAGATCCCACATCTGCTGTTTTTCTGGATTAAATTACTGAAGCAGCTCTCGTGGATGGATTCTGAATTATGGCAAATATTAAAGACTATTTCACGTCATTTTTCTTCTTGTCTATAAATTAAAAGGACCAAAACAATAATGTTGTTACCTTTTGGCAGAGCCAGAGCTAAACTAACTCACTGCAATGTCACTGTAATGTCAAACTATTCTTTTAAAGACACGTATTGCTGCAGCTGTTGCACTCTACCTCCTCACAGCTTCTTATTCTTCTCTCTACCGCCCTCTGTATCTCCTCATTCTCTCAATTACCCTCAAACACTGGAGCAACCTGCACCTGTATGGCAGCTGGATCACTGTAATTGGACTAAATATATCTTCAGCAGCACCGCCGGGAGAAAGAATCGCAGCCTTCATGTGGAGGGCGAAGTCATCAATATCAGTGTGGCGGAACGATCAGCTTTGTTTTCATTAGACTGTGTAAACAAATGAGCCTTTCATGCGAGCGTGAACAACAGAATATTCGGAGTTACCTGGAGAGGCTGCAGCAGATGAATGTGTTGTTAGTGTCAGCGGGTGGAGTAACAGCCGTCACGTCATCTCATCCACTTCAGAGGAGCTTCATGAAAAGAGAGTCCAGGCCAAGTTCACTGACATGAATCTTAATATTTAAGTCACATTAATCAAACAAACTGGACTTTGGGGTGAAGTGTGATCGGGCCTGGCTCTTTGAGGCCTCCTTTTCAGTAGCATTTATGTGCAGCACCCAAACATGTTTGCATGCAGCACCCCATTGACAAACCTACTCACAGTAAATATAAATATCATTTAAAGTCACATTTTAATATTCAGCAGCCAAAGCACAGCGCGACAAATTATTTTAACTCCACTCAACCCACAGTCCTGTAAGTTATGAAAACAAATTTACCAAAACAATGAAATGCTTTTAAAGTGAAGAAATATAATCTCTGTTTCCCTGGTAGAGAGCCTCTCCTGCTCAGCAGCAGTATGTCGGTGTTGTTAATATTCACACTGTATGGTGTGAGTCTCTGACAGCTGAATGACACTCTGTGTGGCTGGCTGATCTGGATATGAAATATCTTTCAGTGACATTTATTCCTGTCCCTTCAGTTTCCCTCTGCAACGTTTCAGACTCAGTGTCGCCAGACATAAATCTACCAGACATCCATGTAGTCTACAGTATGGACTTTTCCAAACACACATTTCAATAAACAACCACCTCCTCAGTGTGCTGTCAAAGTGTACACACACACATGCTTTAAAGCTACTACAAGGAACTTTAATTAAGTGTTGATTCTGCCCGTCCCGGTAGACAAAAGCTGTAGTGTTTCTGAGGACCAGAGTCCCTTTAGAAAACCTCTCATTTCACTGCAGCAGGGTCTGGCAGGCTGCCCTGCTCAGTCCTGGTTCTGGGTCTCCCGCGCCTTGGTCTCTGTGTCGGTTGGCTCCCAGGAGGAGGAGCTGCTGCCGGCTGCAGAGCTCTCTTTTTCCTGCCGGAGCTCCGACTGCAGGTTGAAGGCGGCAGTCTGAGCTGAAGGAGTTCCGGGTGAACCTGCGTGATTTCATCATCATTAAAATTATTCAGAAGTAGCCAATCAAACATCTAGATCACCTGGTAAAGCATGCAACCCATGTGGAGTCATTTGGGTCAGCCAGGGTTCGATTCCGATCCACAGCTCTTTACTGTGTGTCATCCCCTCTCTCTCCCCCCCTTTCCTGTCATTCTCTAGCTGCTCTATAAAGGCAATAAAGGTGCTAAAAATAATCTAATCTGGTTCTACATTAGTGTGTTTAATTTGCCCTATAGCCACGAACAGAGAGGACAAAGTGACGAAAAGGTAATCTCTTGTATTTGCTCAACGTCATCCTTAATACTGATCACATTACCAAATTACATCAATTGAATTAGTTTAAACACAAAAATAAAGTATACACACAGACAAATGCTAATCAATCACATGAAACAATAAACAAGTATTAACAGAAACAAATGTGTGTAACTAAGAATAGAAGAAAGGGGGACCCGATGGAAGACATCATGTCTTATAGTCTTCGTAATGTAGTATCTCCTTTGTCTTCTTTCAAGTTATTAAGAAAGTTCCCATGTGTGAAAAAGTCTCTGTGGAGATGGATGATCTTTCCGTTTACATTCCCAGAACAGATAAAGAACATTTAACTGATGTGATTTGTGTAATTTGAACGGCTGCCTATGGAAGTAAAACATAAACGTGTAGACTTTCAATTCATAAATGAGAGGGGTCATGAATTATTCTGCATCACTCTGAATTGTTTTGTGGCAGTGAGTTACGGGATGTTTCCACTTCCAACTCGTCACATACTGACGCTTGGTCGGGGGGGTCAAACTGCGGCGCTGCACTGCGGTCGCAGTAAACACGTTAACGTTGTGAAGTCAAACAAAAATGCTTGCTTAGGTTTAGCCAACAAAAGCACAAAGGTTTAACAAAAAATATGTGGTTTTGGTTAAAACGCATCACAAACATTACAGAATAACTCAACAACACTTTTCAAGCTACGGTCTTCTGGTAGAACATTGTAGATGAAAGCCTGGTTCGTCTCACACATATGCTAAAGGTTGCTTTGTGCGTTGGCATCAGACGACGCGTCGGTATTTGACGCCCTGGAAAAGAGAACGTGCTGGATGTTTACACTGGAGAGGATGTAAAGACTGAAATAAGTTCCAGGCGTGGTGGAAGTTTGGACATAATTTCCCCCGTGGCTGCAGGTTTATGAGGGCGTGATCAGTGTGCAGACAGTTCAGGGTAACAGTTCACAGCATCAAAGCCCAACATAATGAAATACCATTTTATTCTCTCCCGCTGTTCTGACAGACGGAGCACGCTCAGAGCCAGACAGGGAGCTGTCAATCAAGCAATAGCCAAATAAAACCTTCTGCACCACTGTCTTCCTAAATCCACATAATGTGTGTGTGTGTGTGGTACAGTGTATCTACAGATCGACAGAAACATTCGCTGCCGTCTGGAAGTCGTGATGTGTTGTTCGAGTGCCATGGCAACAGCTGCTGTCCCTCTGCTCCGGACTGACATTGATTGGCGCTGATTGGCCGCCCAAATCCTATCAGACGAGCAGGAAGCCGCTGTAATTGGCTGCGACGTGAGAGCTGAGGGAGGCAGGTGGGGCTCTGCTTTCAGTGACCAACGCAAAGGTCAGCCTGCTTATTGGACGTGTGTGTGTGTGTGTTCTGTTGTATTTCTCTCTCTGTGAGGACCGATATGAGCTTTAGACTGACAATGAGGACATTTTGTGCGCTAAAGAGGGTGAGGACCTGGTTTTAGGGTTCTGGTCAGAGTCAGGTTTGGGTTAGAGGTAGGGGGCTAGGAAACACATGATGTGTGAGGGTCCTTACAAGAGGGTACAAGCATGTGTGTCCAAGGAAACTAAACTGCAATTTTCAGCCACTACTTTGGTCCAAACTGAAATATCTCAACAACTATTGGATGGATTGTGACGCTATGTGACATTAGACATTCATGTTCCCCTCAAGATGAATTGTTATAACTTTGGTGACCCTCTGAGTTCTGATTTCGCGCCATCATGAGGTCAACATTTTTATGTCTCCAATACTTTGGTTTATTACCAAATACCTGCAGATGGTGTCCATTTCAGCAGCAGCTGATAATAACCATTCAATTATCAGCGTGTTTTTCAAACACAGAGTTGTTTACATATTTGTTCAAACCTGGTTTGGGACGCTTTATGTTTACCACAGAATGTTGAATATTCTTACTTATTCTAAAGTGACTTTTCTAATTATATCAATTGTTGTTAATCACTCTATTGTCCAATAAGTCTCACCTGAACCAGCTTTCACATACACTCTGTGGCAGCTTTATTAGGTGCACCTATTGTCCAGCCATAACAGTCCAGCCATAAGTTTTACCTTTACAAAGATAACAATGTTCGGAGAGGTATTCATTTAACTATATGTTTATTATTAAGGCTACTGGACTGCATCATATCCAGAGGCACATGACAGGAGATGAATATTAGAAACATATTTCACTACAACAACACCTCCTACTACGGCTTCAGTAATAAACATGGCTGTACTTTGGCTGGTGTCCTAATCCTCCTCCTCCTCCATCAGCTCTCCAGCTGAAGCCAAATCAACCATCAGAAGCCATTTTGGTCTCCTCCCAAGAAGAATCCGGCTGAATATAAATGGGGGACAGCAAAAGGTCGGGAAAGTTCAGAGCTCTTGAAAATGTGCAAGTGTATTGATGATGTAATGTCCCAATTTCACTGCATGTCAGTGACACTCCTGCCTCCCTTCAGAGAATAAGAATAAGTAAGCACAGAAAAAAAGAATTAGAGGAGCACAGATACAATTATGAAAGAAAGAAAAGACACACAGAAGGAATTAGTAAATTAACAAAGAAATGAAGTTCAGACTCCTGCAAATGCTGTTTTAAATGAAGCTCTTTCAGGAATCCTTTGAGTCAGCAGCACTAGATTTCTGCGAGGAGCGAGTGATGACCTCAGTCACTTACACGCCCGGTGCTGAAATAGTTCCTTCAGTCTGACATTTTTCAGCCCATTGTTGGAAGAACAGACTGAGAGCGGATGTCAGAGGCAGACCGGTGGAAACTTGAGTTAAATGATCCCGAGAATTTAACAGGCTTTTCTTTTCCGATTCCCACCTTGAACACTGAAGCGTGGCGCTGCCTGGAAGTTCATCTCCCCGCGGATGATTCCCTGGAATTCACGACCACCGCTGTGCTGACACGTGGGACAGAGCGCCGGCTTTACTGTGGCGAATGCACCCTGGAGAAGTGCTGCGTCTGTATGCACTGCTAACCGCTGGAAAAACATCCACGTTAATACTTTTAACCTGCCGCTCTCTTCTTCTGACTCTGCTCAGACCTCTCTGATGACAATTTGTATTACATTTAAAGGAATAGTTTGACATTTTGGGAAATACGTTGGTGCCAGCATATTTCCATTTTAGATAACAACCAGTTTAAAATCAATTCAAATGATCACATTAAGAATATGATGGCTATTGATGCAGGGTTTTCATCTGATGGAGGTACATAAAGGTTAAACCAGGTTTTCAGGGGAAGACTGAGATTCTCTCTCCCTTTAAATGTATTACGGTTCATATAATTGCAATTATAGAATTATAAATAATAAAAACAAAATGATAATAGATAATAATAAAACACTTTTAATCTGCCATCTTGGCCAGGACCCCCTTGTAAATGAGATTCAAAAACTCAATGGCATTTTCCTGGCTAAATAAAGGTAAAATATGTATTAAATAATTGAGCTTGAAGAAACATCGTCTGTACCGTTTCAGATAAGCTCCTGTGCTTTGATGTCTGCCTCAGCTGGCACATCATTCCCATAATATCTGCGTGAAATTTCCTCTTAATAGTCCAGCAAAAGCCATTAATCATTGTGGTGGACAGAAATGACAGAAGCTGAACGTATAGTAGTGCAATGAGTCAAGAAGAGCACTGTTTGGATTTAACAAGTCCCTTTGGGCCGGAGTCCATGCTACCTCCACCTTCTGCTTCATTAGGACCCTGTTTGTATCTTCAAGATGAGTCAGAAGAAAGGAAACCCTCTGAATACGAGACGGCAAAGACAGGAGACGGATGAAGTGGAAATGGACTTCTTTATTTACAGTTAGTGTATCTCCTCAGAATCTTCCACACTTCCCAGAAACTACTCACACACAGTGTAGCTGGCGGTCACATGTGTTTTCACACCTATGGCTCATAAACCTCAGAGACAATCTATCACACCGAGTGACAAAAAGGAATTTTCACCAAGCCAATGTTCGGAAATAACTGTGGACTGAAGGCTTGAGGAAAGCCACGTCCTGTTGTACAGTTTCCAGCAAACTGCCTCAACCAGTTAATTATATCCCAGTAAGCCACAGGTATAGCCACACCACAGGCCCTGTAATGAGCATCTATTCTGCATTATCGCTGCAATTATAAAATACACAACACATTGTTGTACTACCCTTCTCAGAGCCAGTACTCAGTAAAACATTAACACACAAACATAATGTAATTACCGGATCATTCTGAATTACTGATATGATTCAAAAGGACTTGCTCTTCCCGAAGATATCATTATCTCTGATGTCCATCCAGATTAAACGTCCATAAATCTGTTAAGAAATGATGCAGAACTTGCCCGTGAATAACACATATTTTAAGTTTTCCTCAGTTTCAAAGCAATCCAGTGATGGTTGTCTGTACATATATGGGTGCACTGCAAACAGGAACTGCTAACAGATAATTCAGTATAGTTTTAACAGTGACAATTTCATAAAAATAAATGACCGCCTCCGCCAACCAGTCAAGTAACAGTTTACATCCATGTCTGTCCAAAATGTCATCACTTCATTTCATCCAATTGGATATTTATGAGAAATTGTCACAATTAGCACAATGAACCCTAGAGCTATGGACAAAAAGACAGTGACTTTGATGTCTGACCATCACATTCTAATGAAATGTCCTCCTCAGTGCTCCCTCTCTCCCACATCAAATAAAAAGTCTGTTTTAAGTGCAGAGGTGTTTTCACTGTGTGAGCAGCCTGTGAGACCATGTGGTCCTCCCGATACGGCTCCAACTGTGAGCTCCACACACGAACATCTATGTCCATTTCTTCTGTGGTACTGTATGCGCATGCATTATTTTTTTATGAAGCAATAAAGACTGGTTGACTTTGAAAGAATTAAAACTGAAGACCATCCTGTGATGAAATCACTCCAGCCGCTTTGCCAGAAAGGGCCGCTGGTGTTAAGTGGCTTTCATTTTGACCTCGACTACACACATAATAAGTTTCGTGACTGTGTCTTGCTGTAATACAGAGAAATATAAACACCTGGCAAAGTACTCACAGATTCTACTGTAGTAGTTCCCTCTACAGTACTGTATGTGTCTCCAGGACCACATGTTGAATGGCACACACAAAGACTCGAGGAGAAAACAATACCAGCCACGATGTCACGGATAAGCAATACATTTGAAAAGCAGAATCATGAAACAAAACACTGTTTGTCTTCAGAGGGAAGCTGCTCATAGCTGGAGATCCCAGATGTGATGCTGATTTATTCATCAGACACTAAACAACCTGGGAGGTGAAGATGACTCGCTGTTGAATCAACATCATGTGTTTCATGTAGAGAAACAATCACTGAGGGAAACCTTCTCCTCTGTCTCCTTTATGATGCTGCTGAAAGACGATGCAGATGCTTCCTCAAGCTGTTGGAGTAAACATACGGCTCGGCTCTTCCTTTCATTACTGCTAATAACCATCACACACTCCTGCTTACTGAATCTAAGTGCTGGATAGCCGTCCATCTGAGGCACTCTACAAGCAGAGCTTCCTGTTCACTGTAGCTCTATTAGCCCCGACGACAGCCGTTCCCCATCATGTCGTAACAAGAAAACTGTAACACCCTGATGTTTTTCTGTGAAAACACAAAAAGACGAACCACAGATTTCTCAGACCGGCTCGGGTGGTTAACTTTCAGCTACAACTCAGCATGGTGCTTATTAATATCTAAAACAACAGAGCCTCTGAGTGTCTAAAAACATGAGTGATCTTGACATCCAAAGAGCATAATATGAGATGAAATTGAGGCATTTCTTTCAATTTATGGGTAGGTAGAAAGGTGTTTACAATGATTGTGTTTGTGCATCACTTTTCCTATGGTGAGCATGCAAATGATGGTCCAAATTGATGATCAAATTGATGATGATTTAATGTATATTAGAAATAAATGGTTGACACAAATCTTAAAAATGTAATAATCTATAAATGAATCCATTAATCTATAAAAATCTGATTTTGTCAATCTGCCACCACTTTAAAGTTACTGTGAGGAACTTTTAGCTTGTTATGAAACTGTCTCAATCTAATACTGATGCCTCTTTGTGGCCTACATAATTAAACAAGACCGTCAGCAATGAGCTTCTCATTGCTGCCACCAGGTCGGATTCTGGACAAAGTCCGATGACATCACGCAGGTTCACCAGAAGGGGCCCGCTGGAGAGAAGGGAGGCACTGGAGAACCTGAACCAGGACTGGGCAGGGCAGATTTTCACATCCTGCTGCAGTTAAATGAGAGGTTTTCAAAAAGGACCCGGAACTCTACCACTTTTGTCTGCACGGACCGCCAAAATCAACAACATTAAAGTTCCTTGTAGTAGCTTTAAATGTATTATCTTTTTTTTTTTTTGCGATATCATTTTGGGTTTGACAGAAATCGTCTGGCCAAAGTAATGAAGCAGTTTAAGATCAGTGATTCCAAAGTCACACTCATTTAGCTTTGACAGAAAGAACATGGCGCGCTGCAGCGGATAAACCCTGCCAGAATAATTTATACACTCATACATATTCATGCTCTGCCTTGTAGCAGAGCTCAACTAATCACCCCAGCTGATCCCTGTGTGTGTGTGTGTGTGTGTGTGTGTGTGTGTGTGTGTGTGTGTGTGTGTGTGTGTGTGTGTGTGTGTGTGTGTGTTGCTTTACTAGACTTTGGGTACAGGAGTTAAAAATAATCAGTTGACATTAATTGATGAAACCGTAGTGAATCGGTGTTACACTGCTTCATCATATTCAATTTTTTTACTGAAGTAATAGTAGTGATACAACACTGTACACAATTCTAATTAAAAGTCAATGTACTCAAGGTTTCAAAAGTACAGTGGTGAAAGAAATGTTCATATCTTTTACTGAAGTTAAAGTAGTGATACCACACTACGGAAATACAGAATTATTAGTAAAAGTCCTGCTTTCAAAATTCCACCTGAACCATAATCTGAGGTGAGAGTGAAGTCGGCCAGTATGTAAACTCAAGTCTGTATCGTGCTGAATGGTGTTTAGACGCCACTGATCATCTCCTAACAGCTCAAAATCCAGCGTCACACACATTAATCCGGTTTGTCAGACTGTTGACGGAGCTGTGATCAACTCAAAGAGGATCCTCCTCGTTTGCTGAACCCCAACACGCATCCCGGCACTGATGATTTATTGATGTCTCAGTATTGATTAGCAGAGACACATCTGATCCTGTTGAGTCTTAAACGCTCAGATAATTCATTCTCAGTCTCCTGCTGGCAAAACAAGTCCCCAATCATTACATTAGAAGCATCAATACTCAACATGTTGCACTGTGGTAAAAGAGAGACCTGTGGTGCTGCAGCCTGTTTGTTTCTTGGTACTAGTAACAAAATAATGAAATTACAATATAAACAATCCATATAACAAAAATGATGCATGTAATGTGAACATATAAGAAACAGGTCTACCCAAGAGGATATCAAGCAATGTCCGGGTGATGTCAAAAAGTTAGAGCCTGAGCTAAACGCCCTCCTCTCCAGCGTGTAACCTGGAAGGACAGAATACACCATGAGACAATGGGCCCCTGGGCACAGACTGGCCCCACCACCAGGAGCAAGAGGCACCGACTTTATAGTTGTTGTTGTTACGCATCTCACTGTGGTTTTGTGTCTCTTTTGCCCACCAGCTAGCTAGCTACCCCAACTAAGAATGGTGGTGAATTCGGGAGACAGCGAGGTCTGGGAGTTCCTCTGGGAGGACGAGATCAACCAGCATATAACCGGGACGGTAAAGGAGAAGGAGCTGCACGACGAGTATGCTTTACATCACACTAGAAGCCGACCCTGTAACGTATATTAACTCAAACTGCATGCAAAAAAACACAAACCAACAAAATCAACCCAAACAAGTAGAAATATTCAACTCAGCGAATGTCTTCAGTCTTCGTGTTTGGTTCCTTCAGCCTCTCCTGGACGGCCCCTCCCTCCTTCAGATCTCTGCTGCTCTGAGGAGCTTCCAGATGCCTCGGGGAAGATGACTGACACTCAGGCTTCCCCCGACGCACCGCACAGCAGAGGGTCTTTGATAAAGCATGAAAGCACTGAACAAGTGTCCAACTTGAACATTATAATACTGGTGAAGTTAGAGAACACACGGCAGTAACGGGGTTTAATTATAATGTAAGTGCTGCTGCGATCGCAGGAATGTTTCATCAGGAGAGAAGTTGAAACCCTGTAATGCAACATTTTACTGTGAACATTAATAATATATATATGGACGTTGAAAGGTGTGCAATCTCCTGCCTCAAAAGCTTGATTGGGTTCAGTCAGATGTCTGATAGGACTATTACTGTTTATTTTTAAATGCTTTTAGGTTGCAGAAAGTCATCTTTACAAATATATGTTATTTTCTTTGAAGGGTTTGAGAGAATATCCCTCTGAGCAACAGTTCAATGATAAAGGAGGACTTACACTTTTCTGGACTAAAAAACAAATTCACAGTTAACGGTATTCTGTCCTGTTATGCAACACTTTGGGGATATCAAAATGAAAATGAAAATAAATCATTAGGTGTCTGACTTTTCATCTCCATTATTGAAGAAATAAAGACTTTAATATAACAGCTGATTTGTGTATGCACATAAACCTTATTCCTTCTTAATCTGTTATCTCCTCTGTGTGTTCCTCTTAATTGAAAAGTATTCAGAGTTCAAAAGGGAATGAGAAGGGAATTAAATCAGTGAACAGGCTGATAATAGCAAAGTAAAAACCTGCAGGATTCTTAATAGATGAGACAGGTGAACATCTATTATGCGTGTCATGCTCCCGAAGCCAGATACGAGGGTAAATTACCCAGCACATTTAAAACCCTGCGTCTCCCTCCGGCTCCTGCTGGTAAAGCGATAGCATGTTATTTGATTAACATGGGGGAACATGTAATTAGCAGGGCTGAGCTCAGAAAGGAGCCTCTATCCATTTACCATTTGCTCCAATCTGATTAGCTGTGCATGCTGCATCAAAGGCTTCATGACTTTGATAAGATGGCGACATCCTGTTGGAGGACGGCAACTCATGTTACCAATCACATCGCATGTTCTCTCGGTCCAGTTATGGGTTTATCTGAGCTTTCTCTTGTGTCTTTTCCATTTTGTCCTCTCTCACCTGATGATCCGTGACTCAGATCAGTAGTGGAACGATGCCAACGCAGGTGTGACATGTGCAAAATGGCCCAAATCCAAGAGTTCATCCGGGCTGTTCTATTTCTACAGACGACCCTCTGTTGGCAGTCGGTGCTCACGCCACAACACGCCAGCATTATTAATAACTACCTTTTCACTTGTCTGGATTGTGCTGATGGAATAATTACGGCTTAATTATAATCAATTAATAGATTATAGAACTTTGCATTTAAATGAATGCATTAAAAATGTCAAATATCAAATTATTAATTCAGCATTTAAAGACAGAATAAGGGAATTAACAAACTGATTTTTTAAAAGAATAATTTATTGGTACACATTTAAAAAGTCTAATTATTCCGTCGGCACTTTCAACACATGAAAACAACCGTACTAGAAATAATCATAAGAGCACTAAACTCATGCCGTTAAAGGCAATATAGTAGCTATAGAGCTGTCACAGACAATTCATTATCTTGATGTTCTCAAGTGTTTTATATTTCTTGTCTGTTGTTAGTGAAGCAAATGAAGAGAAAGTACTGAAATAAATAGTGTTGGCTGGTGTAATACGCATAAAAAGAAAATTTATTCAAAAAACATTTCTTATCTGACTAATAGCTAATAGAGCATCATTGACAATATAAACACAACAGCAGTGTAGTTACCACCAGTCTTTGCAGTCCAAATTCATCAGTTTGAAAACTTCTTGCTCCAAATTGGATCTTTCTTTACTGTGTCGACTGTCACTTTAATGCTTAGAAACGCAGCATATTTATGAGGAAACCCCGGCGTCTCTTTTCCAAACAGTCGATAATAAATTACTCGTTGAAGTCATTCATCAAGTGATGTCAAACAGCTTCTCAAATGTGAGGATTTGCTGCTCTACTCTGATTTATTATCGCTGTAAATCTTTTGGATTAGTGGTCAGTCAAAACTATTCATTTGCAGATGTCACCTGAGGATACTCCTGAATTGAATATTAATTGATAGAAAAAAAGATAACAAAGGAATCTTTTAGAAAGGATTTTTAGATTAAATTAGTTTCAGCCCTAATTTGATGACATCACATTGTACAGATTTGTTTGTTTTTCTGGTCACGCGGTACACACAAAATGTACAGTAACAACAGGACCGTGCACACACGCACACACACACACACACACACACATACACAAACACACATCAGACATTATCATTCATGGCCCACTCCCGCCCATTAGCAGCTTATTAGATTCTGCTTCAGTCTGATTAAACTCACAACATCCTGAGATGCTCTGATAGACTTGACTAGCCCCTCCCATCCATCCATATGTGTGTGTGTGTGTGTGTGTGGAAGACAACGGTTCATTCCACTGTTGAGGACACTATGTCACAGATGTGTAAATAAAAATGATGCACACCCCCTTTGCCAGTCAGCATCAAACCTTCCCTGTGTTCATGATGTGAACCATACAAATCTTGACTAAGAACACCAGTAACTCCCCGGTTGTTTCTGTTGCACTTTATTAACTCGGGATAATCCAGACAGATAGACAGTTTATTTATCCTCGGGGGGGAAATCCTCATTTCACAGCAGCTGGGCACGAACAGACCACACGGTGCATAGAACAGTGCGAAAACAAATGTCACACAAGCACTGACGTAGCATTTCAAATGTTCTGAATGGCCTTTTAAGACAATAACACAAACAAAACATATGAAATGATTCTTAAGTCGAGTACTGATATTTGCATTCCTTCATGCGTTCCTGTAGAGCGTTTGAGGCAATTCCTGGTCGTGGCATACCTTGTATGTAAACCGATTATATTTACATCCTGTGTTTCTCAGACGAGCTGCAAAAAAAGGTCAAACAACACATCTTTCCTTTTTCTACAGGCATTTGTTGCACTGACACTGAATTAAAGTGACCTGAAAATATATTGTTTATATTGTATAAAACGGAATAACACAGTTGTGCCCAAACACTGGGTCTAGACCCACATGAGGGACGCAGGAGATCTCATTAGGGTCGCCAATTTGAGGAATTTCTTTGATGTCTAAATGCATTTATTTTAGTCTCATTAATAAAGTGTTTAAGATGTCTATGTGTTTTAAATAAGGCATAAACAAAGTTGTGATTTATCAAAAGTATATCTCTTCAAAATGACTTGTTTACCAATTCCAGATAATATCAGGTGATGCGGAAATGACTGTAAAAATGGACAGGAACATTACATATACAGCCTATGAATACTGTGTCCCCCAAATGTCCATTTCTGTCTTTTTTTTCTGTCTTACAGTCGCTCCAGCTTCTGCTTGGTTAATCAGGAAATGTCCATTTATTATTCATATTCTCATTAGACACCTGTGTCCACAGACTATGGTGTTCGGTGATGAGGTGCTGACTCCAGATGGCCTCAAGAAACGCACAGACAGACACGTCAAACATAAAAACCCACATTTTATTTATTTTAAATTCATCAACTGTTGCTTTATAAGATTCAACGGGGATCATTTGAGAAGAAAATTGGAAATCTCTTCACACTGAAACTGTTTTAGGGGAGGCAAGACTTCTGGCATTCAGAAATAGAGGATTTACTGATAAAACACATCAAAAGTAATACAGAGACTAATAACTGGTGTCAGTTCCTCATTGAATATTAAAGCACAAATTATCCCAAAATACTTCTCCGGGCCTTTTCTCTATCCTCACGTATAAATGATGCATACATATTCAAACAGGACATATGGCCCCCGCGGGGATTGATCATTATGTCATATTTGTCCAGCAGAGTCTATTGACTCTAATCACTGAAAAGACATTAGTGGCTCCCTGTAGTGTAACTATGAGGCATCAGACTATCTTACATTAATGCTTTTTTATTTTAATTAAAGACGACGCAAGAAGTATAAAAATATGAGATTGTTGAGATCCACTGACGTAGCAGAAGTTTGTTCTGTGTGAAGGAAAATCATAATATTATCTCAGTGAAAAGGTTGTATCTTCTGAACGGTGCATTTTAGGACATCTCAGACTCTGCATGGTCAGATTTTACTTTCATCCTGCTAAACAGGATCAGCCTAAACATGAGGTTCATAAAGAATCACTTATTTCCACATAAAGTCGAGGTTAACTGGGATAAATATGACAATATTATCTCACTCTTTTTTGCAGTTTCAGCTCAGTTGATACGTAACATCAATACATGACAGTATGAACCACACATGTCATGTCATGTGTTTGTGTGTGCGCTAATGCTCGTCATGTCTGTCACACTGAGGCGACTCAGGTCATCAACTCCCAGAGCATCGGAGGTCGGCTTACTCGGATGAATAAATCTGCATAAACACTCACAAGAAACAGCGCTGTTAAATAACTGTGAAATAGGAAATCATCAAATGCCCAGAATGAACTGCAGCAGATGATGTTCCAGAAATAAAATCATCCAAACTGGTGTTCCTCTGCATCCTCGATCTTTTTTACAAAGACATCATGTAGAAACAGAAACTTGTCGATGGGTCGTGTTTGTGTGTCAGGTTTCCAAATTCGGCTCAGATCATCTTCATGGACTCCGGCTTCCAGAGTCCCGATCACACTGACGGGCTTCACGTAGACAAACCAAACACTGGCTGTAGATTGGGCTGTTTGCGTTTTCGTGTTTTCACGTCTTAGGGTCGGCCACTGTAGTTCTCCGACACGTTTTTAGCGCACGGGAGAAGTTTTAGTTGGTTGCAATATGTAACCTCTTCACTAGGTGCCGCCACATCCTACACACTGCACCTTTAAGGGAACTTCAGGGGCTGTTGATTTAGACCAGTACGGGAATGCACACACACACACACACACACACACACACACACACACACACACACACACACACACACACACACACA
>NW_022280101.1:1654555-1681619 GCF_004355925.1 Anarrhichthys ocellatus | reverse complement strand
ACACACACACACACACACACACACACACACACACACACACACACACATGTCTAGTTAGAGGACAGTGGCTTTAAACACTGAGGGCCTTCCACTGCTGCCTGAGAGATATAAATGATGAGCAGGAAAACAGTAACGTGTGATAAATTCAGTTATAAATGGAATCTTCCCAGCACACATGGGTGAATGGCTGCAGGCATAAGCATAATCGTGTTGAGAGCAGGGAGAGTATTGAGGATGCTCAGTGAATTTAATCTGTGTTTTTTTTTTTGGAGGGGTGGGGGTGGTGGACGATTTGAAACGGTCTAATTTAGGATGCAGCTGAAAAGACAGACAGGACACAAGTATATTGGTTTGCTGTGTTTGTATTAATACATAATTTACAATCCAGGTTCAGCATACGTGGTGAGGGGGATGAAGACTGCTGAGGAAACTGATGATATGGGGAGCAACACACAGACAGATAAACAAAGTCAGACTGTATTTGAGAGAAATAAGGCTTTTCACAAGCTTTCAACAACTCAGTGGTGAAGCTTTATAGCTATTATGTATTTGGGAGAGACTCTGACCAAAGGGACTTCCCCGATGGTGGGAAATGTTTTTGGCCAGGCATTTAAAAGCTACTGGATTTTCCATCACTCCATGTCTCTGCATGCCGGCCATGTCTGTCCTCATCTGCTTGGCTTCTTGTGTCTTGTCTTCATCTTACTACTTTCATTCTCGCACTGATTGTTTGCAAATCATGTTTTTGTTTTTCAGCATGCTGAGGTACAAGTAGTTATACCAGAGTGTACAAATACTCTGTTACAAGTAAAAGTCCTGCATTCAAAAAAAGTACAGAAGTATTAGTATCAGCATATATTATGATAAAGTACTCATTATGCAGAATGACCAATTTCAGAATAATACAGTATATAATTTCAGATTACAGTTTTTGAAAAATGAAATATAATAATAATAATAATATACGGCATTTTTCTACGAAGCACCGGCGCCATCTAGCGTCTGACCGTACGCGTTACGTCAAACATTGAGGGGGACGCCCCTGGACGTCATCGCGTTGACCCTGACGTCACCACGTACACCCTGACGTTGTTGAACTCTGTTACCTTCCCAGACGACACTTCTGCACCGTTTGAGCTCACGTTTCAGCCAAATACTGTGGTATAACAAGGTATGCGCCGGAGAATGATGCTTCTAGTTTGTGTGTTTGCTTTGTCGCTAGTTATAAAAAAGCTTTAACTTCGAGCAGACACTCGTAAATGAGAGCTAACAGTAACATGAGCGAAGTTAACTTGCTAACCCCTGCACGCCAAACTCCCCTTAAAATATAACTATTTTAAATTTGCTCTGCAACCACCAAAGTGGTTAAGATTATTTATGTGTTTTGAAAGTGGAAAGCTGTTCTGGGCAGTTCGGCATATGAATGATGCATCTTGTAAAACGCTACCTGGTTAACTCTCACTAACTTAACTTTACTGTTTTTACATGCAGCTGTATAACAGCTGCCACTATGTGTCCATGTGGTGTATGCAAAGTGTAACATGTAAATGTATGGTGTTATAAAGCTGTGCAGAATAAGCGCTGTTAATCAACTAAACCAAACGTTTACACTGCAAAAGTTGGATAAAATACTGTAAACCACATTAAATCAGTTGGAACAGCAGCAGTGAAATATTCATTGTTGTAATGTCCAAAGACTGTTCTCATTCTGCGTTCTCTTCAGATCAGAGATGGCCGTCACACAAGTGTCCTCCAACAAGTGCTCTGGTGGCTTCCAGAAGGTGTTCGAACATGACAGGTGAGATCTGTGTGCTGACAGCTCAAAAGTCCCAAGTTTACACCCAGACCTTGCGACACACACACACAGACACAGACACACACACCTGTGAAGGCATGAATTGATGTGTGTTTTCCTCCATGCAGCACTGAGCTCAAGTGTAAGATGAAGTTCGCAGTCTATCTGCCTCCCAAGGCTGAGACCGACAAATGTCCCGTCATGTACTGGCTCTCTGGTGAGTGTGCTTCCCTACTCTTTTCGTCGTCACTTAGTGAAAACGTACGTCTTTATAAACACCTCACAAATATATAATTTCATGTTTAAAAAAAATCTCTGATCCACATTTGGTGCTCTAGTGAGTGTTTGTGGCAGGAGGACTGTGTATGTGGGCGTTGAGTCAAAGTAAACTAGTGTGTGTGTTCTGTCACCCAGTGTGACTCATTGATGTGTTTTTGGACAACACTGGAGCTCTAAAGCACTGAGGCAGAAGATAAATCAGGCTGTGATACTCACATCATACTTGTTAGTAAATACGTTCATTGTTCATTTATTGACAATAAGAGACTTTAGAAAATCATTAGTCTCTGTGTATTTTAGCTCTCTGTTGCCTCCTCATCATCATCAGTTCTGTTTCTCTGCAGGTCTGACGTGTACGGAGCAGAACTTCATCACCAAAGCCGGCAGTCAGGTCCCTGCTGCAGAGCACGGCATCATCATCGTCACACCGGACACCAGTCCACGTATGAAGACACTCACAGTGAAACAAACACACCTGCTCTCCAGGGGAGGACTTCACCTTAACACCAGTGCTGTTTATTTAGACGGCTTGATTCTGCTCACTGTCCTCTTTGTTGAATCAAACTATCCGTATTCATCCCACAGATGATGGAATACAGAACACTCAAAGTATTCAGACCCCCAAAATTTATTTTATGACAATACTGTTTTTAACAAAACGTTTTTAACATCTATAGTATATTTTTTATTCCACACATTCTTCTACCTTGTCAAAAGTGTTTTGCCTACATTACCAACAATGCAACTCGACTGCTGAAAGTTCAGTCAGTGATTGGCGTGTGTCGTGCTAGTAACGGCTAACGTTAGCCTGGAGCCTTTAGCCTGCAGGCTTTCTGCAACCTTCTTCATAGTATGTTGTAGCACCTCAGAGATTTAGATGGTTCCCTGTCAACACTTCGACACGTCACTGTTTCCCAACATGCACCAGGTGGCTGTAACATCGAGGGAGAGGACGAGAACTGGGATTTTGGCACCGGAGCTGGTTTCTACGTCAACGCCACGCAGGACCCCTGGAAGACCAACTACCGCATGTACGCCTACATCACCGAGGAGGTGCGTTGGATTTATGTCACCTGCTCGCCCGAAAAAAAAAAAAAGACTTTTCAATTTTACATTCAGCTAATTCATTTTCTTGATGCTCTCTCTCAGCTCCCCAAATTAATCAACGCTAACTTCCCCACCGACCCGGACAAGATGTCCATCAGCGGTCACTCCATGGGCGGCCACGGGGCGCTCATCTGTGCCCTGAAGAACCCTGGGAAATACAAGGTAATGCATATCATTCAGGAGGGTGTGTGTATGCAACCAGATTACTGACATTATTATCCATCATTCATCAAAAGCTTTATTTCCAGTAAATGTCAAAAACAAAACACAAAAAAATGTCTATTTTGTCTGAATTGTTCTGTGTGTAATGTATATTTAGAGAAATGCAAAAACCGCAGTGAAACTCCTTGTATGTGGACTCGTACTACGTTGTGATGCTGGTGTGTCCTCGTGTGTTTCCTGCAGGCTGTGTCTGCGTTCGCTCCCATCTGTAACCCGGTGCAGTGTCCCTGGGGACAGAAGGCCTTCTCGGGGTACTTGGGCTCCGACAGGTCCACGTGGGAGGTGAGAGCTCTGCAGACTGTGGTCTCGACGATAACTGTAATAATTATACACTGATCGTATCATGGGGAGGACTGTGCGATCAATGTCCTCCATTCAAAACTTTACTTCCGTAAAGAAACAGAAGAAACGTTTCACCAGAGAACTGTTCGTGAAAGTTTGAGTGTTTAAGGATCCCACGAGTTCTCCGGCTTCCTGTTCTCAGTCCTCCTCTTCCTCTGTTTCAGGCGTACGATGCGACCGCGCTGGCGTCGTCGTACTCCGGTCCTCAGCTCGATATCCTCATCGATCAGGGCCGGGACGACCAGTTCCTGTCGGCCAGCCAGCTGCTGCCCGACAACCTGATCGCCGTCTGCTCCGAGAAGAAAATCCCCGTCGTCTTCAGACTGCAGCCGGTCAGTTCCTTCAGGCTTTCATTCTGACACTTGTCTGCTCACTGAAAATTGCTCAAAAAAATTGATTGTTGCTCCGAAGGGTCTAAACATTATTTGAAGGGTGAATGTGCTTATAATCTGTTGATATTAAGTAAAACACAGTTTTACCTTTTAAGTGCAGTTATCAGTTATCTTAAACCTTCATCTAACAGAATAGGGCTGTGAATCTAGATTTGTTGAGAGGAAAACAATAATGCCACAGTTTTTTATTGCTGTGATTGTTCCTCCTCTCCATGCTGACTGTGAGCTGATCCTCTCCGAACATCGTTAATGTGTAAAGATCCAAAGTTTATTTTCTGTACATTTACTTGACGTCTTCACCGCTAAACTTAAACTCTCCTCTGCTCCGATGACTCTTCCTCGTCCTTTCACAACACATTACTCTCTTTCTCGCTCCACCAGAGGCACACACACACACACCACAGTAATGGTAGTAGCAGTTGCTCTTCTCCAAACGAGCTACGCTACTCTGTTTGTAAGAGACATCCACATAAAAGGTGGCAAACTTTCTAAAAGAGTCTTATTAGTCTCTCACTCCTTTTTTCTACATTGTGTCCTTGCTGCGCCACAAAAAGTGTGTTTCGTACTATAAAGACAGAAACTTGGGAAGTTATTCACTTGATTTGTCTCACTCCTGCAGGGCTACGACCACAGCTTCTTCTTCATCTACTCCTTCATGAACGATCACATCAAGCACCACGCCAAGTTCCTCAACGCCTGATCAGCACCGGAGAGGAGCGTTCAGGTCGGCTTCCTAGTCCAGGTCCCTTTGACCCGGCTGCTCCGCTATCCTGACATCGTCACCTGTTCGCTGGAAACCAAATTCTAAAATGGAGATGAGTCAGATGCCTCTGTAGTTTCTGTTTAAACAACACTTACCTAACGTCTCAAATAAGAACAAAAACTATTTTATTTGTTTTGGATAATTGACCCAGTGGAAATTAAAAAAAAGTTTCCTTTTCTCAGTTTGTCTTTTGTCATCGAACAGTCACATCTGTATTTTTAACAATAAAATCCCGAATTATACATTTTGGTGTTTTTGTTCTTATTGAAGTTTGTCGACCCGCAGAGTGAAAACCTCCAGATCATGTCCGCCATCAGAGCGAAGGGGTTTCTTTCATACTAATGCTGTCGGCTGGTAATGCAGCTCTCAGGTCAGTGGTAAACCTGACACGTCTTCTCGTGGAGACTGAGACTTTCCTGATGCTGTTCTGTCTTCAGACCATCACTTGACTGAAGCGTTGCACCTTCCCTTCAATAACGTTTCTCACACAGAGGAGTGCGAGTGGGCCCAGGAACATAAAAAATGATATTTATAGAAGTGTATGACTGTTGTATTTTCTGACTTCTTTACGACATACTATAGTGACTCGACTGCTTCGATGTGCTCTGCCTTCAGAGATGCTCTTATGCCGACCTCGGCTGTGATTAGCTATTTGAGTTGCTGTTGCCTTCCTATCAGCTCGTACTCGCCGTTCACCGTTTGTTTTCATTCAGAGCATCCTCCGTAAACCCGAGAGGTGGTTGTGCGCTTTATTACAGGGTTTTTATAGGGCTACGGTGCTGATGGAAATATTTGATTTACATAATTAAAGTCAAATCATTTTAGTTTTGACACCCACATATTTCCACTCAGTGATTGCATTATTTAGACAATTGAGGTCTTTACTGATAGTGATGAGAAATACAGTGCATTATATACAGTATTCACAGCAGTTAAGGCGACATTAAAGGGACAATTCATGCATTTAAATTTGAGTTGCTGTACAACAAATTACAGAAAAGGTTCACAAAGAGTTACAAAAGGGTATGTTACATCAAAGTCACATAAAAAATAAATTTCCTCCCAGTCAGAAAAGTACAAAAATGTGAGTACAGGCTGTTTTCTGGACAATATTTATATACAAAATAAGAGACATTAAAAACAACACTGCTTCAGCAGGTCTGATTCACCACATTTACACAATTTACACCAGCGTCACATTTTTTAATTCTCTCGTTTCAGATTAAAAGCGATTCAAGATTTTCTCAGTTGCCAAAACAAAGATATATAAATATAGAAGTTTAAAGTGCAGATTCTGTCTGGGAAGCAGCCGGTTTGGTTTTATTGCTTTTCCCCCCCAAACGACTGTGATGATGTGGCGAGTACAAAACCGTGGATATGAAATATGAAGAAATGTTCATTACTAACATGCAAATGGAAATAATTTGTATTTCCTAAAAGCATCCATATCCTTTGACATTATAATCCTGATCTCTTTTAGACGGTTTTCAGCACTTTGAAGTAAATCAAAATGATTTAAAATCATGTAAGAAATATTAGGAAGACTTTTACATGTTTTACCACGAGGCAAAACTAACTGTCATCAGATAATATCTGACATAATGTATATGAAACAATCTGTGTCATTACTTCACCAAGCTGACCATAGTGTAGAAATACGTCAACGTTTATGTATCGTTTAATCATATCTGTGATATTGTGGATTGATCAGATGTTAAAGTGTTTTCAGTTGAAATATACAGTACATGAGGAAATACATAACTAATCACTAATTGTTTCAATACATTAATTCAACAATAGGAACTCCTTGTGATAAATAATATGTACACAGGCTATCGTACATTTAAATAAAATCATTTACTTTTATCACAAGAGTAAATGTTTGTTTTGGCAACTGTTCAAATCGATCCAGTGGAAACATTTATTTTAATATTTTTTTCTTGCTGCTGAATCTTTATGCAGCTCGAGCTTTGGATAGCAAGCTGCATCATATGTACAGAAACAAAGACTCTTAATCACTCATTCATACAAGCCTGCTGGTTCAAGAGTGTCAAGACACTTACTGTGGTTTTATTCTGGCATTCAGGAGAAACACGACGTGATCCCAGACCTGCCCAGAGGTTGTGAAGGGGCAGTATGTAAATCCAGAGTCATCGTTATGACAGGGTTTATTTCTCAATATCACATACGCTCAACGGTCACAACCGTTCACAAGTTTGGAATGAGTATGATATTGATGTACTTCTTCTTTCCTTCAATAACAAAAAGAAGATAGAATCAGTATAATTTAGACACCAAATGTATTATTTACATTTGAAATGTGTAGTATTTTCAGTGTGGTATTAGTATTGGAGTAGTAGCACTTTGAGAAGTCAATAATCAAATTCCAACTAAATAATAATAGTAACATAAAAATAAAATACTAACTCCGCCGGTGATCATTATTATTAGAGCCTGCTCTTGTAATGTGCCAGTGGCTACGTCATCCGGAACGAGGAAATATGTAATATTAATCGTGTGTCAAAGATACCAAATAAAGCAGGAGACATGCAGGGTTGTTTTAAGCTCTAGAAATATATAAGATCAATATTTTAGGAAATATATTACAAGTTCCAGATTCTCTAGCTCCATTGGTGAATGTGCCTTAGTTCTGATAAGTTCTGATAAAATACTATTTATGAATTATGAATCAACAAGCCTTCATACTCAAATCAAAAGTCAGTCTGAAGATGAAGGTAAACGGGAGAAAATGTAGTCATTCTCACTTTTAAAGGGCGTTTACTTTCCCCTAGTGGTCAAAATCAATGAATGCAGATCAAAGAAAGACCAAACCAGCTTCAGAGGTTTCTGTATGAAACATCTTCAGCTGCTGCAGTTGTTCAGGAGAGAAGATAACAGTGAGTTGTGCCGTTTGTTCAACTATTACTTACTGCCCCCTCAAAAGCTCTTTGTGTCTAGTATGATCTGCAGAACCACAGGATTCATGCCGACTAGCAACTCATTTGTACACACAAACACACACACGCACAGAAATACTGTCGACGTAGCAGGCGGTGCAATGAAGCATCAAGAGTGTAGTAAACCCAAACCGACTGAGTCACAGAATCTCTGATCTCACGCAGCAGCTCCGGCCTGAAGCTCAGAGGTTTGGACGAACTCACACAGACGGTTAGAAAAAAACACAGCGTGAGGAACATTTCACTACGATATTAACTTTATATTTTGTAATTATTGCTTCGGGTTTTTTCTTTTAGACTCAAATTGTTTCAAAAAGAGTTTTTAAGATATCCTAACTAACGCAGACAGTTGGTTGATCCGACGCTGCACCGGCCGCATCCTGAAATATGAAAATCGAATACACGACTCTGATATTCATCAAGTGCCTCGCTGTATGGAAGCTGATCAATATTTACACATAAATCAAGATGATGTGGGGTTTCAGCCTGAAGATGCAGACACGAGGAGTGTTTTGTGACGTGAAGACGTTGTGTCTCTCATCACAAATAAACAACTGCTGAAGTAGTTTCACTAAAAGAAAATCCTTGAAATGCCGTCAGTGAACACAGATTAACAACACGTAGAAAAGAAAAGAGCAAATAAAAAATAAAAAATACCTGGACATGTGAGAATCCATCAGAGATGCTTGATAAACACAGATTTCGTGTCCCACAGTGGCACATTAACAGACTCAGACCTGGTTCAGGGACATGCAGAGAGCTCCACACAAAGTCAGCAAAACTTTTAGAAAACAGACAAAAATCATACCTAAAATATATTAGCGAAAAATATTTTTTGGCATATTTGTTTTTGAAAGTGTACAACAACTCAAACAATGTATCTCAGCTTCTCCTTATATTATAAATATCTTTATGTTTAAATACAAATTGTGGTTAAAAGTTGCCTCCTATGTTAAAACTATAACATTTTGGTTTTACTCACTCAGTCCAGTTAGACTTCACCTAAACCCTCAGTACAAAAGATCTTTGATCTGGAGACAACTGATGGTTTGCGTGACATCAACAGGTGAAGCTGGTGCTGCTGCGGCAGGCGGAGTGTTTCAGATTGGAAGCTCCACAAACTCTAAATCTAATTTCTAATTAAATAACTTTTTTTGCACCTAATTTTGTACAACAGAGTTTTAGGGCCACGGTTGTGAGGAAAACAAAATCTCAGATTTTTAAAAATGAAATCCCAATTTTTTATGAAAATAATATGAGAATAAAGTCATTGTTACAGAATAGCAAAAATCATACTTTTCAAGGGGGAAAGTCATAATTTTACAAGAATAAAGCCACATCTTGTAATATGAATATTATGACTTTGTTGAATAAAATTACAACTGAATCTCAAAATAGCTGAAATCTTCCTTTTCCCCCAAACACAGGTTATACTACTTCTTTATTCTCGAAATAAATGTTTTCTAATTAAATTAAAAAATCTCAATATTTAAAAAAATGTTTTATGTAGTAGAATTATGACTTCATCTTGTAATATTCTTACTTTTTTTCTTAAAAGCAATAAGTGAATTCAATGTGGCGCTAATACTTTGTAATATTTTTAGGTACAACCAGTGTATTTTTTTGAATCCTAGAGTTGTATTCATGCCCTTCAGTTGACACACCTCCCGCCTAACACTAACACAAAACCAAATATTTACGGTGAGAATCACCTGGAACCAGTGGAATGCTGGTGCATGTTGGCTCTTCCACCATCTGTGTGGCTTCAAACTGACTCCACCCAGACGTTCCCTCCCATGAATTAGCAGATAAATCTTTAGTTCCCTTAACACCATTTTGCATCCTTGCATCTAATAAAATCACCGTGTTACTGAGAGGGATGCAGAATGACCACAGAGGCACGTGCTGCAGCTTAAAGTGAGGTTTTGATCCAGGTGTGCGTTTGTTGTACGTGTCAGTCAGGTGAAGCTCCACCCGTCTCTCACGTCAGGAGGGAGTGTTTGGGGAACACATCGTCCACCAGAGCCGCCACCGTGATGCACAGCTTCCCCAGGCCTTTCTCCTCCAGGATGTGGTGAGGAAGACACAGTTTGTCCTGGGAGGCCAGAGTCAGAGGGATGGAGGACAAAGAGGAGTGTAGATGTGGAGGCAGAGAAGAGACACAAAGGATTTAGACACAAAAAGCAACACAAATTCTGGCAAAAACACGAACTAAACTTTTCTACTGAGTTTGGCACATACCTCCAGGAGATAGCCATAGCCCACACTCCGAGTCTAACACTGCCAAAGAGTTACTCATCTTATCCTGCATACTTTTATATACTAAATGCCATTTTGTGTTTATTTACAGGAAAAATAACACTTCTACTATTAAGTATGAATTAAGTTTTATGTTTAGGTCACGTGACAACCCGGAGGTCATTTTGTCACACGTAAAATAAGCTGAAAATGTTGAAATGTTTAAACTTAAAGTAGGTGCACAGCTCTGGACTAGGTTGTAAAACCAAAGATTAATATAAGATATATTTTATTTTACAAGCCTGTGTCCAAAGGTAAACAAACAAATACATCTGTCCACCAGAAGCTCTAAAGTTCACTAATTAACATGTTCTATCTTGTTTGTTCGATCTGTCACGTGTAGTTGTCCTTTGAAGGCGTCGTGTGTCAGACTACCTCGCCACCTCTATCTTAAACAATGACTCCGTCGAACAGACAACACCCCTAAACTGCATTTATTACCTCAGTCTTTAACAGTCAAACATCGTACATCAGTCATAAAATCCATTCACATCAGCACAAAGTAAAAAAAGAAGCCAAAAAAAACAAACAAAAACAGCAGCAACTGCCATAATTAATTCACAGAATATGAAATATAATAACATAAAGTAATAATTCATAAGTAAGTGGTTTATGTCAACTATTCAGTGTGTGATAAATATAAGGCATTTCCTGTTTGTGTAACATCACAGATTGAACTACCAGTGAAGACGTCTGCATTCATTCAGTTTCTGTGAATTAATCAAACAGCCAATCAGCTGCTCACATGGTCAGGACATATTCTGTTTTCTATTAAGTTGCAGTGTGGGCGCCAGCAACAGTTTTTAATTCCTCTAAACATTACAAACAGGGTGATAATCTACTCCTCCACGTGTCAAACCCTCCAAGATAAACTGCTTAATAACATTAATATATATATATCTTCATGAACTCATCTAGTGTCTAAAGCCCTTCAAATGTTTCCACAAACAGTCACATTGCATATCAGGATACAGAGGAGTTCAGAGAGCAGGACAGAGATAAATAAATAGATGCATTAAAGTTCACATTTCTCTTAAGTTTCAAAACATCATACTGAAATATTGTGTTTAAATAACGATTCACATTCAAATTAAGACCCCAAAGAACAACTAACCGATTCAAATAATCATTAATATAATATGGCTTCCGTTTGCTCCTCAACACTTAATAATCACAACTTAGAACAGACCATGTGCTCTTTGTGTTGCTCTATACTCGTGAGCCTCTGAACCATTCAGGAATCATGTGCTTATTCTGCAGTCCAGCTACTCTGAAACACGGGAACAACTAGCAAAGTTCAAGGCATCGCCCCTCAGACACTCATTTTAAATGTGCAGGAGATCCTCTTCTACTCAAAGTTGAACAAGTGTTGATGGAGGCGTCGCCCTCATCCTGCACACAAAACAGACGGGCTTTAGCGGTTCCATTTGGCGGCCATATTGGAGGTCTTCCTCTCTTCTATAGTGGGTAGTCTCAGAATAATTTGGTGGACATGTTTTATTTCTGATCTAAAGACTGCTGATCCACCTGTCATCTTTAGCTTGTGAGAGCTATATATCGGTGCATTACTGTGGCCGAGTAGTGCTACCAAACATCTGGCTAACTAGCAGATGTTTGGTTAGCTCAGCAGCTACAGTACAGTAGTTACATCACAAAACCTCCTTAAACACTGAGAGAGCTGAGAGAACTTTGCTGTGCTTTCTGGTCCGACTAGTGACATGTTGTTCAAAAATATCTTTGTAAAATGTTTCGGTACTATGAAGCTATGGTAAACAAATGAAGGCAATTCATCAGTTTTTTCGATTTTAAGAAACCAGTGTTTGCTGATCTTTATAGATGCAGAATGTGGTTTTTACTTGAATATATGGTGCATGTAAACATAGCTACTGTCCCCGTAATCTTTTATGTAATATCAGCTTATAAGACCATTTCTTTTCATTTAGAGAAGAGCTTCATGAATCAACAGCCAGGTGCTGTATCTGTGTGTATATATTAGGGGATGTCTCTGATTAAGAATTCATATAATCAAATCCGTGTGTGCTGTTCGTGGTACTAACACGGAGCTTTTGGTGCTTGTTAATAGAACTTTTAGTCCTAATTCCATTTTCCACCATTTTAGCAATCCACAAGCAGAATGGAAGGGAGAGCGAGACACAAAACGCATACAGCTGATGTAACGAATCCTTCATAAATCCCAAATACTTCCAGCGCTCTGTAGTGGTTTGTTCTCATGCGAGTGATCTGATTACTACATGTAGGAATGTTGAGTCAGGCTTCTTAGATCGAATCATTGACTATTCAGTCATCCCTAATGTATGCATGTACGTATACACATACACACACACACACACACACGTACGTACATACATACATACATACGTATACACACACACACACACACACACACACACACACACACACACACACACACACACACACACACACGTACGTACATACATACATACATACGTATACACACACACACACACGACCATTTGTCCACTAGACCTCCATGATGGTGCCAAATGGCTGCTGTGAGACGTGGGTCCACCACACTACGCACAGTATTTATCTATAAATACATATCAAATCTGAACATGACCAGTGAATTTATTTTGTCACGAAAGAGAGGTCAATACTGGCCCAATGTTTCATTTTGTTATTGGTCTACTAACATGGTGTTTATATCCTTAATGGATAAGATAAAGAGTTTTCATGGCTCCACCTAAACCCTCTCAGTCCTGCACAGATCAGAGTATCTCTGCTGTAGGGACGTCAGTGACTTTAAGCAACCTGCTGGTCCACATGTCCTGCCTCTGTTAGAAGTTTCGGGTTAATTTATTGCAAAGACACAAAAAATGTAAAACAAGTAAAACCAAACAAAAAAAATCAACGAAGGAGTAGCTGACGCTGCATTCATATCACATGGGATGAAAAGATGATATACATTTTAGTAATCCCATATGGGATCAGAGTCACCAGAAACACTTGTATGGGTACCTGTGTGTAGCTCGGCTGGTATCGCCAGTATATAAACAATACAGCACAGCATCGGCACTGTCAAGTTCAGAGCCACAGTTCTCACAAAGTAACAAAACAAAAGCTCCTCAAAACCTATAAACAACAGTATTAAAGTTGTACTTTACAACTCACAGATAAAATCATCCCTCTCAGTGTGACATTTAAAATGGAATCTGATTATAATCTTGCAGAAATCGTTCTCCACGCCTTCATAAATCAGCTTTGCACCGACAGTATTTTTTTTCCTTACTGCAATAGTCATTCCGCTCACAAACATTTTAAAACAAACAGCTTTTGCTCTTTTGAGCCAGATGTTTTGAGGGAAATCTGACACAACTATTGAGAAAGATAAGTATTGTATTCTATCTGAGGAGAGTTTACTGCTCCACACTTTGTTTGGGTGTAGTAGCTGTATAATGCTCACATTACAACACTAACGAACAGATAAAGTTGATTTATTTCTAGTTTATTTTGGAGCATGATGTTTCCCACGTGACATGAATGCAGCAAAAAAATAAATAAAAATAAAGGAGTCATAGCCTGGGCAGAAAAAGGGGCGGGTGCTGTCAGGTGACTGACAGGAGGCTGTTGCCGCGGTTACGTTAGCTCGCTCCAACTATAGGCCACGAACAGCAGAACTAGACAGAGGACGTGAAGCAGGCTCGAGCCAATAAGGTCCCAGATTTGCCAGGCGGGAGGCGGGGTTTGAGTGGTAACAGAAACCAATGAGGGAGTCTCTGACACCCCGGAGGAGGCGGGGTTTGGAGTTGAGATTGCCGCTTCCCGTTTCCTGTTTGGAGAGGTTGAATCCAAGGCAACCAGCGTCTGAACTGTGGCGCAAACCGGCTGCAGGCGGCACTGGGTGATGTCATAGGGTGAACAGAGGGAAGACTAGCGCCCCGTTAAAATAAATGTAGGGAAGGGAAGGAGGGAGGGAAAAGGGCAGAAGGTGGGAATGAAACAAAGGTCGGTGGGAAGAAAGGAAACAAGGGAGGAGGAAAGGGAAAGAGCCAGAGAATGAGAAAGAGGAAGAGATAGAGGTGGAAACAAGGGAATAAGAGATGAAGGAGGAAACAAGTGGAGTAGTAAGACGTAAGTAGGAGGGAAGAAAGTAGGAGGTAAAGAAAAGTTTAAATAAAAGTTACAGCAAGGGAGAGGAGGTGAAATGTTTACAAACAAATGAAGGGTGAGGAGGAAAAAAAGAAGAGACGTGTCAGATATTCTCCAAGGAAGAACCAAAAACCAGGTGGAGGAAGAGGAGGAAGGATGGAGGAGATTAGAGGTGAAGAAGAACCAGAAGATGTAAAAAATGTAAAAATGATGGAGAGAAGGAAACCATAGAGAAGGAAGCAATTAAGGGAGCAAAGAGGGAAAAAGAGAAGAATGTGATGAAGAGGACGGGTAAGAGAGAGACCATTAAATCAAAAGTTCAGAGGAAAAAAGTTATGTTAAAAACAAAGTATGCAACAAAGAGGAGGGAGGAAGAGGAGGACGTGGTGCGATCCAGCCGGAAAGTAAAAAAGAGAAAGAAAAGGCAGGAGGTTAACACAGAGGTCAAAGGTCACAGACGAGAGTGAGAGCTGGTGGGGGGAGGCGGGAGCAGGCAGGGGTCACCATGACAAAGAGCAGGGATGCTTACTGAGAGGATGGAGGACAGGTTTGACCTCCTCTCTCGCCCAGTAAGCAGACCGTGATGAGGAGTGGGTAGAGTGGCTGATGGGAGAGCCGGTGCAGCAGGCCAGCACAGAAGCTATTATTAGCACGTTAGCACAGAAGCTATTATTAGCACGTTAGCTCGGAGAAGCTCTTAGCAAGTCAGCTAGTTTGCAAACGTCCACACAGAGGCAGCAGACAGTCAGCAAGCAGCAGCAGCAGAGATGGAGGCCAACGGTCAACGAGTCGGTTCAGATCAACAGCTCAGAAAAAGGATGAAATGTTTAAAATAATCCTCCTTTCTCTCAAAGGGAAGCCCGAGACTAATCTTTAGTAAATGTGAAGACAAAAACAATTAAACAAAGGTAATGAATTAACATGGTTTTAAAGATGAAACATAAACGTACAAACAAATATAATTCAATAATCACATTTAAAGCGACAAAACAACCAAACGATCCTGACTGAAATACTTTCGTAGAATTGTAAGTCCCTAATAATGTGATAGAAAACGTCAACCATTCCTTCACAAAATTATATTAATATTTTTATGGCCCCGACAGCCAGCATAATTAAAATGTCCGTCCTTTACCAATACAACTGTATTTCCTCTCTTTAACTGGCCCCCTGTTGGCTGTAACTCTAACAGCTACTGTACCTGTAAATTATGTACTTTTATATTTGAAATACACACTGTACACACTGACTGTACTTTATATACCGTCACATTCAACCACCTAATGCACATGAAGCAACTTACATTAATCATCCTGTATTTATTCCAGCACCCTTTGCACTCTGCACCATTGCACTGCTGTATTACTGTTTATAAATATATTGTGTTTTTATATGTAGAAACACTTTTTTATTTATATATTCTGTAAATAAATTGATTCCACCTCCCTGCTCACTCGGACTCAACGGGAAATATTTCACTGTAAAGAAGCTGGAAGCTCTCTATGATTGTTGTTTTAACTGTGACTGAAATAAACACACACTGTACTTATATTACCCATGATGCACCTGTATGTATATTTAGAGCACTTTTTTCAAATGACTCCTACTGTTGCAGATTTAACGGAATAGTTTGACATTTTGGAAAATGCGTTATTTGTCTTGACTAGAGTTAGACTGATACTGTACATGTCTGTATGCTAAATAGTTTAGCTTAGCATAAAGAATGGAAACGGGGGAAAAAGCTAGCCTGACACTTTGGTGTAGAGAAGACATATTGTGTTAATCAGTTAGTTTTGGAGGCGCTGGTGGGTGGACCTGCTAGCTGTTTCCCCTCGTTTCCAGTCTTTATGCTAAGCTAGGGCAAAACTTAAAGACTGGCTGCTGCTCTAACTTTGTATTTAGCATACAACTCTCGGCCAAAAAGCGATTGAGTGAATTTCCCAAAATGACTATGCTGTGGCGGAATTTCCATAATCCTAATCCTAACCACTGAGCAAAAAAATCAGCTTTCTCCAAATTAGGGACACAGCTTTTGCCCCACTTTCACAAGCCGTCCCCAATTTACTGGTCTTTAGTCTGAAATGTGTCCCCGAAGGTATCCTAAACCAGAACACCCCCCTCTCACTCACACACACACACACACACACACACACACACACACACACACACACACACACACACACACACACACACACACACACACACACACACACACACACACACACACAGAGACACACTGTTTGAAACCGATGCTGCTGTTTCGATCGACTGCTGTCATGATGAGGAAGCTGGAAGCCACAGGCAGCGATGACAGCAATGATGATTCAGCGTTAAAGGTCGACATCAACAACCGCATTTAAAAGAGATGAGAACAAAAAGGAGGCAGGTAGGAACATTAAACCAGTCACGGGAGAACGCTGAGTGGTTCTCATGTTTGGGTAGTAGAAGACGTTTACTAAATTGTTTCATTCGGAAGTTCTCAAATTAATTTCTATTTTTTTAATTAATTTTACATTAAGTCTTCTGATCAGGTGACCAAAACGTCTGCTGTTAGAAACATGGAATCATCAGCCTTCCTCCCCGATCTGGTTTACAGTTTAGTGTCGTCATCAGTGTCCTGCAATAATCCTCAATTTTAGTTTCCCCTCACTTACCAACATAAATCACAAGATAATATAGCTGCATTGTAATTACTACTATTACTACTTGTTCCCCCTCAGACCCAGACAATGTTCAAGAGACTGATGAGACTCCATTTGATCAATAATCAATCGACTGAAGCCAAAACAGGTTGATGACGAAGTGCAACTGT
Source organism: Anarrhichthys ocellatus (assembly GCF_004355925.1). Lineage (NCBI taxonomy): Eukaryota > Metazoa > Chordata > Actinopteri > Perciformes > Anarhichadidae > Anarrhichthys > Anarrhichthys ocellatus. The sequence continues at coordinate 1,664,521 of NW_022280101.1, read as the reverse complement.
TGGATTACGGGGAAGTTTCTCTGATGAACTGGGGGTGTTTTCAGGTCTGCGGTTGCTGGATCAAATCCCAGGACTGTTTTCAGCCCAGTTTGTTTATAAATGATAACTTTCCACTGGTCAATAAACTGGACAATAAACCACAAACTGGGTTCAGACCAGTGTGTAACGAAGGATCAGTTGCATTGATTCATCAGTTATAAACTCTGCTGCTCCAATGCATCAATCCTCTACAACAGGGGCTTTCAAAGGCCGACACCGCAAACTACACTAGCGAACTTCCTGTTGTTTCTAGAACCTTCATGCACTTGTCTCATTCGTCCCCATCAAACTGTCCTAATTATTTTGGAAAAGCTGAAACTGTTGCAGTCACTGTGTGGTCAAAACCATCTGCAATAACACCATCAAACACGTTGTAATAGAAGATCAATCTGAGATGAGCAGTGACTTGAAAACGACCCCCAGTTCAGAGAGGCGGCGTACTGTAGTCGGTGTAGTTATTGTATAAATGTCTTACCTCTGACAGACCAATCTTTCTGCAGGCATCCAGGAAGTTCTCCACATTTCTCCGACACTTGGCCATGCTGAGTTTGGGCTGGAAATACATTTGGATAAAAGTTTAAGTCAGAAATAAAAAAAAAAAACAGAAGATCAAGACAGATTTTACGCTCTTAGGTTCCAGAGTATCATGAATATTCATCCCAGGGGTCAAAGGTCAGGACTTAGACGCACCACTGCAGGCGAGGGGACGTGGATGCTGCCGACAGAGCGCGGGCGAATGTGATTGGCCAGATGGCAGAGCACGACGCCGTCCATCAGAGACGATCCAAGGTCTTCAGGGAGGACAACCTTCAGTCTGCTCTCGATGCTCTGAAGGAGGAAAACAACAATACAAGCAGGTATGTGAGGGGTTAAAAACCTAAAGGACTGCTGGGTCCCTCCTAGTTATCATCAATGAATGTTGTTCATTGCTTTGTAGTAACAGGACATGCACTGATGCACATTAAGAGAATATGTGATCATATGATGTGTTTAATAGTCTGAATACTGACATTGAGTGCACTTAGTAGTAGAAGAAGTAGTAGTCAGTGGTGGAGAATACCCAAGTATGTTTACTTAAGCACTGTACTTAAGTAAAATTTTGAGGTATTTGTACTCAAGTACTTTATTTCCATTTCATGCAACTTTAAGATATATTTTGATTCTTATACTTTTACCGACGTAAAGTTTTGAATGCAGGACTTTTACTTGTAACAGAGTATTCTTACACGGTAGTACTGCTACTAGAGGTACTAGAGTACTTCTTCTACCACTGTTAGTAGTGAAAACACTACAGCCAAAAAAAACTAGTAAACGTTAATGTGTAGTATAAAATTGGGACACAGTCAATGTTTACAATTGACAGATTGTGTAATCATTTCTGATATTTCCCTTTAAAATAGTGGGAATGTTGTGAATAAATTGTTTTCATAACTGATTGCGCTGGTGGACAGAGCTACAGAATCACCCTTTAATCACACACTAATGATTAATAAACAGTGAGGAGAATGTGTCTCACGTCTCGCAGTATCTCCGTGAGCTCCAGCTCCTCTCGCAGCTGCTCCATCTTTCTTCTCATGGTGAACTGAGGATCAACAGACTCCAGACTCTTGTGGCTCCGCAGGAACACTGAAACAAACACAAGAGGAGGAAGACGGGCCGCGTTAGTCGGACACAACAGCAACGAAGGACACACTTAAACAGTAACACGGCCATCTCTGAAACATACACAATGGATCGGCCGGGAACAGATCTCTGGCTTCTGAGGAGGGAAAAAAATGATGCATTATACATTATTATCTGCATTATACAGAGAGGTGTCTTTATTACTGGGCCGACCTTTACTGATATAAATGAGTGAGAAGAGCTTCAGTTGCATAAGCCGTGGACTCGCGTACAGTAAGTGACTTCCTGTGCATCCACATCTGCACTCAGTGACACAGAAAAAGCCTTTCTGCCATAAAAGATGTAGGAAGCTTACGTAAGCTCAACATTCACATGCACTCATGCAGCTCAGTGCACTTTTAGCTCCGGCTTTGTCACAGGAGCGGTCATGTGGAGGGAGTTCATCTCTCTGAGCGAACAGCCTGCAGAGCAACACACTGGAAACTGACTGACTGACTGACCTGTGTGTAGAGACATTTTTCTTTTGATTATAGCATCTGTCAAATGATTCTGATGGCAGAAGTTTCTGTTCATAGATAAACCTGATGCTTGAACACCAGCTCCTAAAACTCCCCTGGTGGTGGATGATGTCTCCGTACATTACATTAGTAAAAGTACAAACACACAGTGTAAAAATGCTCAACCATGAGTAAAAGTATCCTCAGCAAAATGTATTTGAAGTCGGCTTCACGAAACATAATATTTTACTGATGCTCAGTGTAGTGCAGTATTAAGTACAATAAGCTAAGCTAACCAGCTTCTGGCTGTAGCTACATCATTTACTGTGCAGAGATGAGAGTGGTATCAATCCAAAAAACAACTCTCAGAGAGAAAGTGAATTTCCCAAAATATCAAAAAAGACTTGTTTTGCTTGTAAAAGTAATACGGTAAGAATCAGAACATGGGTTAGTAAGTAGCATCAGATTCAGTGACATATAAATGAAAACCAGGCTCATAGAGAGGAGTGTGTAGGAGTGTGAGAAACATGCATGGCCTCTTCACACACACATCATTCACCTCCTCATGTCCTACACATAAATCTACCCTTTACAGCCAAATGCAGCTGAACACAGCTTGTATCTGTGTAGTTCCACTGAGTGACCACCAAGAGGAGCTACATGAGCTGTTTACTCCAGCTTCATCTCTTGTTGTGAAGAGCAGAAGACATGAAGTCTGCAGGATTTTAATGTGTTTTTAACGCCACGAGCCTGTTCAGCTAACAATCCTCACAGCCCTGTAGCTGAACTAAGCACTTAACTAAACTACAGACGTCTTACCATAAAAATGTACACTCTGGAGAGGATCTAAAGCCAGCAAATATTCAATATTTCCTCAAGAAAAAAAGTTGTTTAATCTCATTCATTAATTCATAAATCTTAATGTCCTTCTAGTCATTATTAATCAACAACGTAAAATGGTCTTGAGAGCTGTGAACCTCTTGAACATTAGAACACGGGGGGGAGAGAGAGAGACAGTGAAGGGCAAATACTTTTATCTCTCTAGTTGTAACTTAGGTCAAGTCATTTTACAAGCTGCTGAACTCCTCTTCCTCCTCCTCTTCATATTGTCTTACTCCTCCCCGCTCTAAATGTCTCTCTCTGCCAGCACAACAGTTTGAGGCTGCAGCATCTTGTTTCTGTGTCTCCTCCTCTGACGGGTTATTAAAAGATTTTGGAGGATATTTTTAAAACCCTGCATGAAGGCGTGCGGGTATTGTTGTTGTCTATTTCACAAATTATTCCTAGCTCGCTGAAAAGTAGGAACCTGCTTCTTTTTACAAGATCAGTCAGAAAGTAGTAAAATAAAAAGACACGTCCTCCCTCTGGTCTGGCGTTGATCACCCTGCAGTTTGTTGAAGAGAAACTGCACACAGGCAAATAATCTTTCTTGTGCTTCTAACTAGTGGTGACATGTGGTGTGGATGTTCTTTCCACACATTCACAGGACACCACAGTGCAACGCTACATCACACAAAAGTACAACCAACCACTCCTGCCCACACCAAGCTGCTCGGATGCCTCTGACTGGCTTCGTCTCTATAGCAATACCACCGAGACTCATGGGTATCATCGTATTTAGAGCCATCCGACAGACACAAGACTAGAGGCACAGCTGTGCTTTGAGCTAAATGCTAACATCAGTAACCTACAGATGGACAACATGGCAGCTGCCTACAATAGAAGCCACAATGTCTTGATCGCCCCCTTGTGGCTGGCTTTATATACAGTCCATGGTTCATACAGTCACTGACCGTGTCGCTAGGTAGCTTTGCAACATTTCCACCGACTTAGTGAAGTTAGCAAGCACTGCTGGCCGGTCGATGATGTTTCTGACACAAAAAGACACAAGTCTGTGTAATAGAACATAAGACTATTTGATCACAAATATATTAATAGATCTCTTATGTTTGTGTCTGTCTAGCCAAGCAGCTACTGTGGTGCTAACGTAGCTGCTAGGTGGCTCTCATGCGCACAGGCTGCTAGGCCTGTAGCCTTAGAAACACTGCAGCGGGTGTTTTGTGTGCCGATAGCACAAATAAAATAATTAAATAAAATACTCAAAGCTGTAGCTGAGGGGATACTTAACAGTAAAACACCAGATAAGATCCGAGCAGTGATTTAATCTCATATTTTAAAAAGCTTTATAACAGTAAGGTAACAACCTGCTTCACATTCACACTGTTTTCAGTTTCTGCTGTTGTTTGGAGCGACTGAGGGTAAACACAGATTTTCTGACCTGGCCTGCTGGTGTGTTTTTTCCCCTCGTTTCTACACTTACTGTACTTATTTAGGCTTTTCTTTTAATTTGCTACTTTTCTGTACTTTATTGCATTAAATTAAGACTCAATGAATGGCAATTACATTAATCAGCATCTCATTCCACCAGCTATTGGATTAAAAACATATAATATTTGTATGACATATTTCTCTAATCTTCCTAAAATCAACTCATGACTTCCTGTTAAATAGAGCCGGTTTAAAGGACTGGCCACCACCAGATTAACTGATAAACTACCGTTACTGTAACACACACGCATACGCAGGGTGATGATTGGTTGTTAATGAGGTCAGCAGCAGTGATGATGCGAGCGTGTATGTCACGCTCCCTGAGGCCTGAACCCATTATAGACCATTAGACATAATGTTATCACACTGAAACATAACTGCTCATGTAGAAACACACAACGCTTCAGAGGGAGACTGTCTCTGTACAACACTGTTCTTATCTTATTCTGTTCTTATCACCGCAACAGCGAGATCATCTGAAAGAAAGACCGATATATACATATTGTTACTGTTGCAACACAAACTAAGAGTTTACAGCCACACTAGCAGCCCCGTGAGACTGCAATGCTCATTAAATACCAGAAATAAAGAATGGTCCCGAGTGTAGCGCGAGAGGGGAGGCCATATTGTCAACTAAATCTTAAGTTTTAATCTTCTGTTCGGAGGCCATTAAAGATAATTAAGATACAGATCTCAGCGTGTATCATCAAAATATTAGCATGCTTAAATTAGCGTGAGCCTAATTATTAGCAATCTGATGTTAGTTTGTCCGGATGCTCATGTTTAGCATAGCAATGATAATCAGCATGTGGGTTATGTTACATTTTTTTTCAAGTTAATCAATGGTAAGATATGGGTCAAAGAAGCCGTTACGATGGGCTCCGTGCTAACATTTTAGCATACACTTCAATGGTCCAGTCAGCTTTTATAACAGCAAAAAGATATAAGTAAATCACTTTATTTCAATGGAGCCACTGCAATCAGTGGAGAAGCTTACAGGACCAAAGTAAATCCACACAGATCTTTTGATTTGAGTTCAACTCTGGTGACATTTGACAGGTGAATTTGTGCATTTAGTTTTATTGAACCTACCCTGTGGGAGTATTAACTGGGAGGAACAGTTTAAAGCTATGAGATAGCAGTTGATGGTGCAACTAACTCTTTGTCGGGTTACCGAGCTAGCTACCCAAATAGCTTGATGAGCTATTGCTTCTAGGATATGCTAATGCATGTTATTGGTTGGCTCACCAGCTACAGTAGTTTAATGTTAGTATATTAGCATGAACTGCTGTGTTTGAATCAGATGTGAGCAGTAAGCCTGCCATCGGAGGTTGGCCCGACATGAAAATTAAACCCAGATGTAACATGTTGTGGTTGGAAAGTAAACTGAAAGACTCCCTAAGGGCTCGTGATAGATTTGTTAACATTCAGAAGAGTGTGTGAACACTTTAACAGCTAACAATCGCTGCTACTTCCTGCAAGATATCAGAGCCTTTTATGGACCAACTGACTGAAACACAGCTCGCCTCGGGGAGGGGACACACACACACACACACACACACACACACACACACACACACACACACACACACACACACACACACACACACACACACACACACACACACACGGCTGTGATCTATCTAAAATCTTGGACTCCGTTCCAGTGGAAGTAGGATACTCCTTTAGGGACAATTATCTAACACTTAAAATATAGGAGCTAAAAATACACACACATACACACAAATGTGCACAGACGAAACCCAGACTCATTCAAATTGCAGACGCTTCACACACACACATTTGAAGAGACATCAAACAATTCTAATATAGCTTTTGTTTATAGCTCACACAGGATGCACCGCACAGACGGAAAAAGTAACAGACGTGTGATGAAACTGCTGCTTTTCTGCAACTTTGACATGTGCCAATGGTGAGCAATAAAACAACAGAAGTGGCAACATACATAAGATTGCCACTGGTGTGTGTTGTTGTATAAAACAAAACAAAAGTTTACCAAAAAAAACATAATTTTTAAGATGCAAGTCAAATTGTATTTACTTTAACATATACAAGTTGGCTTTTCTATTTTTACAGTGTTGGGTTTAGATAATTTCAGACACACACACACACACCCTGTGTTTGCTCCTCTCCAGAAACTTTATGCTCACACATTCTGGTAAGCTTCAAAGCCTGTGTGTGTGACCACACTTTTGTAGTAATTGACACACACACACTGAATAGAACTTTTACCATGTGCGTCTACAGCAACCACCCACACACACACATCTATATGAACAGCTGGAGATGAAAGTTGCATGTGGTAAAGCTCCTCTTTGATCAGTGTCTGCTGCTACCACACACACACACACACACACACACACACACACCCCAACCTATGGTCTAAGGCAGAGAAAACACACACTGGTAGTCGACTCCAAATGAAAACGAACTTATCGCGATGTCAGTCCTTGCCAGAGGGAGGCGCTGCTGAGACACCATAGTAAGAGACACAAACACACAACCAATCATTGTTAAGACGCTGTACGCTTTCTATGTCTCTATAGGAAGATTATTGTAATATTATATAGGAGTTAAAATGATAAAGCCACTAAAATCATATAACTATAAAAGAAATGTCCTCCTTGTTTCTTCCTGTTTCCAGTCTTTATGCTAAGCTAAGCTAACTGTACACTACCTAATCATTGCTTCAACTGGCCGCTGAAACAGTTCGTGAAAGAAAAAACAAACACAGCCGGTGGCTAACTTTCCACCTGATGGTCCAGGACACAAAGAAATTAGGGATAAACACTGAAAAAAATCCCAAACCGTTGGTGGAGAAGTTTGAAAGAGAGGCTGTCAGCGAACACCTGAGTCCAGGTGTGTGATCTGACTCTGCAGCCTCCGAGGCTGCTTAGTTAAAAGAAGTGGAAACCTACCGCGGCTGTGCATGCCTCCGTCATCATGGCTACGAGGCGTGTCTCTATGGCAGGGCGAGGCCTGTGAGAGGAGGGAGGGGGCGAGACAGGAAGGAGGTGGCGAGCAGGGCAGCGAGGGCGGAGCTACAACCAGGAAGTGTGAGTGGTCAGGGAGACGCAAGAAGTCGGCGTGGAGCGTGTAGTGCAGGGAAGTGGGGCACCAATGGTGAATCAAGTACAGCAAGGCAAAGGTCATTCCACGAAAACACACCCCAAAAAACACCAATATCACCAGGATAGAAGTCCCGAAATAGTGGTTGTTAAGGGAAAAAAAAGATCAATGGTATTTAAACAAGTAACAGACATGCATGCAGATTAGATCAGATGATTTTCACATTAAAAGTCATGCAGCAGATCAGTGGAGGGAGAAATGAACAAACATGTAAATCAGAAAAAGAAAATATCAAAGGGGAGAGATGAAAACACGTAACACAAAACAGCACAAAAACAAAATAAATATTAGTGGCAGTTCACATAGAGATCACCTTGACATGCTGTTAGCATCTTGTTAGCTTCATTAGCAGTTAGCAACATTTCACACACTGGTAACAGCTAGCAAACAAAGGCTGGATGGCTGCTAGCTCTAACAAATAAAACAAATAAAGCATGGGACTGAAGTTTGCTATGATTCTACAGACACAGCAGACAAGTATTAGTATTCCCTGTAAGCCTGCACCAACTCTGGGTTAGCTTGTGTTCAAACTAGCCCTGATTCAGGATGGTCTCCTTCATATCATGGTCCGGGATTGTCAAGGAAGCAGACTTTTCAGATGCCTCATTAAAAGTGCTAAAAAATGCAAATACCCTGGCTGGTAGAGAATCTTGAAAAATGACAACAGTCCAGAGGTGGAGAGTAACCAAGTACATTTACAGAGTACTGTACTTAAGTGCAATTCTGAGGTACTTATACTTCACTTGCATATTTCCATTTTCTGTTGCTTTCTACTCCACTACATCTCAGAGGCAAATATTGCACTTTTTACTGCACAACATTTAATTAATAACTTTAGTTACTTCACTGATTCAAATTAATAGCCCAAAATAAAAACAGATAAATAATGATATTTTATTTAAAACTTTACTGACCCCTGTAATTAGCTACACCTTTACCAGCTTCAACATTTAAGTGAAGAACACATTAATGCATAAATAATTATAATCCAGTAATGAGTGCAGGACACTGGCATTACTACTTTTACTTAAGTAAAATATCTGAGCACTTCTTTCACCACTGTGTCAATGTCAAGGCAGGTGTTCAGCGACAAAAATATGGTTTATTCTGAGCTCCTGAAAACTTCAAATAAAGAAAAAACTACAAACTGTGTATGAATATAGTTCTTGGTCTTTGCAATGTCCAGGATTTTCATTGTCATCAACGCAGCCAACAAATGAAGTACACCTCATCAGCATGGAACTGTTTTCACAACCACACTGTTCAGAGCCAGTGAATCCACCTCTAAGTCTGGTAGCCCAGGTATCTGGTCCACCCTCTTAGCCCAGATCCAACTCACCTGAACGGGGCTTCAGTCCAAACACCGGGCTGGAGAAGGCTGGAGGTCCGCTGGCTGGAGATATGTCATGTCGCTGCAGCAACAGAAATGGAAAGAACACGGATAAGTACTCGGTGTCATTAACAAACAATGGAAGCATAATTCATTGAACAGATGCTGGAGTCCTGTGCTTCGTGTGGGAGATGTTTGCAAAGACATACAGACTTACAAACGACTCCACGGAGATATAAAGTACAGAGAAACACATGTGAGGAGCTCAGGGACCCAAAGTTAACCTCCAAATTGGCTCAAAGACAGCAGCACTCTTTGCCTCCCTCCTCTGTCTTTAACCATCATTCAACTTATATAACCAGCAGACTGATTCAGTGTCAGCACTCTTTAAGACACTCGAGACGTCTTCAATTTAACAGAATTTAAGTGGATTAGATTTGTATAAAGACAGTCTGATCAAAGTCAATTTAAAAATGACTGGAAAATTCTCACATCTCACCCCCATTTGCACCTTGTAGTAACATTTGATCTGTAACTGTGTTTCTTATCTGGATCAGGAAAAAGAGCTTTGTGACACCTGAGTTCATATAGATTGCTGGTGAACACACTCATCTCACTCTGTGGTAGAGGCATCAGTTATTAATGCAATCTGTAGAGTTTATTCACATCTGCCCAACAAGTTTAAGAGTCACCAAACTCAAGCTGTCAGGCTTAAGAATAAGTAAGAACTATTACACCAGCATCACTTCCATCGACCCGTTGACTAATCCGGCCGCTCCGCCTACCTCATTAGCATATTAAGACTAATCACAGCGCATGTCAAATCGAGATAACACGAATGCTTATAAACCGCAGGTGGAAATGCTAAGGCCCGTGATAATGAATCCAGATACAGATCAGAGGTTCATACCGGGTTCAGATGGGGGGGGGGGGGGGGGGGGGAAGCTGTCAGGCATAAAAAAAAGTAAGAAAAAGAAAAAAAAAAAAAGAAGAAGTAAA
>NW_022280101.1:1635465-1654455 GCF_004355925.1 Anarrhichthys ocellatus | reverse complement strand
GGGGGGGGCGTAACCTTTATCCAAAACAAACTAAGAGATGTTTAAATGTACAAGTCAGTAGGTTCACATCCTCCGCTGTGTGTGTTTTTTTCTGCGAGTCTGATAAACACTTTGTCTGTGTGTTCACTGTTTTACTTCAGAGCATTGTTAGACCAGTCTGGGGGAACAAAGCCGTGTTGTTCTCCTCGTTTCTAAACCTACACTCTCTTCACTCAGTTTGTTTCTGTAAAACACTGAAGACTGTCAGCTTGAGGGCGGTGAGTTAAGTCGGTTTAAAAGGCTTATTTGCTTTCTTTTCAAACGCCACATGAGGAGATTGACATTTATCTCATGACGGTGTTCTAATTACGAATCAGGACTAGATTAGACTAGTTTAGCATAAAGACTGGAAGCTGGGGGAAACAGCTAGCCTGTTGTCCTAATCAACACGTTGTTTCTCTTCTGTAAATTTCTATTTGTCGACTGACACTGATTGATATCACATATCAGTCACTGCAGATGAACTCTTCACACACCGACATGCAAGACAGAAAATAAACTCAATTCACCAGCCACCACTTCATCCAAATCGACTTCATTCAAACAAATTCGTTGTTTCTCAAGAACACGGAGTGACTGGTGAAACGTTTAGAAATAAACATCTTCTCACCCTGTTCACATGTGTGACCTGCTGCCACGTGAAATGTGACACATGTGAAAGCTCAGTGTGGTTTATTCGCTCACAGCAGACAGACACACAGGGAAACGGTCAGTTCACTGGACGACTGAGGACAGTTCACTCTGAGAGGTGGGACAGCGTCTACATCCAGCGGTCTGGTGCTACCATTACCTTGATGGACATATGCCACTCATACTCCCGGCATGCAAGCTGGGCCTCAAACCTGGCCTTCTCTAGAATCATCTGTCTCTTCTTCTGGAACTCATAGCCACCTTCCTCCTCCATGTGCTGCTACAGAACGCATCAAACGTTTAGGCTTTAAATTACCTTAAATAGTTCCTACTTTACTTACATACTTATAGGCTTAAATTTACAGGGACAAAGACACAAAACGACGTGCTTGATCTCAATAACGTGAGTAAACTTATCAAGGAAAATGTATTATAGTGACTAAATTTAAAGCCACTATGCGCAGCATTTCAAAATGTCCAACTTTGGCGTCCCACAGTGGAAGCATAAAAAAAGACACAAACAGAGAGCGCTGACCGCTTTTCTTTGGACTCTACTAAATCGTGACGGACATTTGTAATTCTATATATATATATATATAGATTAATATTTCTCTGAAATTCTTGTGCATTCGACAATAAATAACTTGACACTTGAAAGACTTGAAGCTAATGTTCAAAGTATCGATGTGCCATTTTCTGCTACAATCTGTACTCATGCAAACACGATAAACTCCTCAAAAAGATTTGCAAATATTTATCTCAACCAAGCTGGATAAAAACATTTGTCATATCATCAAAGACAGAACTTAGCAGTACTTTACTGTCATGTCAGGTCATTACAGGGGCTTAAGTAAATCACCAGGGCTTTGTGATCTTACGTCCTTGCGATTGTTTTTCTGTAAATTGTTGAACTAGAAACTTTAGTTTTTAAAACAAACTCATGGCCGAAGTTAGTTACTCGCTGTCACATTGCAGTAAGGTTTCAAATATCATCATGTATGCTGATGACAACATGTTTTGTGCCGTGTCTCGACTGAAAGTTAAGGAGAGTTTTAAAGTTCTGCACACCGTACCTTCGGTGTGGTGATGCCGTCATCGCTGTCCTGCCCACTGGGGGAGGGGGGGGGGGGGGGGGGGGGGGGGGGGGGTTAACACGTGGTTGGTTTCACTAGTAGCTACTGTCAGCAATGTTGCTGTGATTACATCAGTTTAACACACCTCAAACACTGAAACGTGGTCAAACTGTTGACCAGAACTACCTTTCAGGTGTCCTGATACCAAATAAATAATAAATAATCTAACACACAGTCTTACTTGAGTGACTCTTCCACTGTGACCATCTCCACCGGGTAGAGCTGAACTCCAGACAGATCGTCCTGCTCTGTGTTCACTCTGATAAAACAGAAGAAATACATTATTAAATAAATGAATGTGATTTAGAAATACTTATACACTTTACACTGTGTTTTCCTTTTAGTACTACGTTCTAGTGTTATTCAAACTGCTAAATGAGACATGGAAACATAAAAGGCAGCCAACCGTATTAATTCTCAGCAAAGTAAAGTGTGGAACCAGGCACAGTTTCGGTATCATTACGGCTAACCAGCTCCGTGATGTTGTGATTCTCAGGCGTTGTGTCGGCTCTCACCTGCTGGGGTCCTGCAGCAGCTCCACAGCCTCCTTCAGCTGGTTGATCATGTCAATGTGGAGCTCTGTGCCCCCTTTTACCTTTGACCTGTGACCCAAAACACAAGTAATATCTTACAATCACAGTTACAAGTCAGTCTGCCTGAATATCCTATATGAACTCAATAGAATATAAAATAAACAACATACAGATACCAGTTTAACTTGCCTTCAATGCTGAAGCTGTATTATTTGTTTCTCTTTACATTAATGTATTGTTCCATTGTTATGTTGTACTCAACAATAATTAGAAAAGCCCTCGATCACACAGAAGGAACCGAAGGTTAGCATAAGAAAAACAAATAGATGAACTTACATTTGTTGTGTTGGCCAGTGCGAGTCTTCCTCTATCCGGAGGGGCTCGTCGAAGTCTGCTGCTGTCCGACCCTACACACACACACACACACACACACACACACACACACACACACACACATCTACATCAGCACCAGCTGCAGCTGTCACATGGTCCACAGACTCATTCAGCCATTGGCCAAAAATTCAGAGACATTACCGTTATCCCCTGGTACACAAACTCAACAACCTCTTCCTCTCTTTAATCAGTTCCTTCCATCCTCCAGTCTCCACTTGTTTCTTATAGTGGGACGGATGGGTTAACTGGGATAAAGCTGGACCACTATTTGTTATCACTTAGTTATTAGCCAAGTCTTATTTCTGCAGTTTTGTCAACAGTCACAGGACATGGGTTTAGAAACACAAGCAGTCAGCTGATGGGACAGGTTTGAAACATTCATCCAGATTATATAAACTACTTTATCTGGAGGTCAAAAGGAAACTGAGTGCACACAACTACAGTAATTACACTAGATTAAACATTAAAGCAGTAAGTGGGTGCATGAACTGTGATGGAAGTCTGCGACAGACCAACGTCTCAGATCGTGTGACTAATCGTGTTTCTTGACTCATCAGATGTATTGTATATATGATGATATCAGCTGAATAACTCACTCGATGACAGTCCGTTTTTAATACTTGGAAGTACTGAAGCGTTTCAACAAGTCCTCCAAATTCAACGACAACATAATTGGTTTGTCCATGCCCCTCTTGAACGGCACACGGATGCCAACTATTAGCTGAACTGCATCGTATCTGTTTTCTGACTGATCACAGCGATGGTTTAAGTTCGGTTTTGGCACGAAGACGACGCTTTAGCTTTAGCGACGTCGTCATAGTTAAACTACTGACCACTTTATAAGCATAAAGTTACTGAACTTCAACACTTGGCTAACCTGAATGATTCATCGCAGGGCTGCACAGCTCTTTGTGTTGTCCACTTTGTTTTAAGTTTAGACCTTATTTGGTCACAGCCGAGTCTCCACAGTGACTCACAGGCTCAGTGTGACGTAACCTGCTATAACAGGACAGTCTCTCTAACTGTCGGGCTGGCAGCGACTTTTAACTCTACAAGTAAATGACTGACATAAAGTGACAGTTTAGGCTCCATTAGAACAAAGCACAGACTTCAGGAGCAGTCGAAGTAGAGCAGTTTTATATAACTCCACTTCACTCTGAGTGTGTCGTTACTCATGAAGAGAACCACTCGCTGCATCAATCTTTAATAACAAACTGAGTGAGGAGAAACAGCACAACATGAGATCTTGCCTTGATGTAGTTGACGAAGCGAGTGCTGAGAGCAGAGTCTCTGTAGCTGAACTGGTCCTTCAGGGCTTCCGTAGGGCTCTCCTCAATCAGACGGACTGAGTCGGAGTTTGGGTCTGCTGGAATAAAGGAAACATCAGCTGTGAGAGCCCTGAACAAACGCGGCGGAGTGGTAGGGTTTGGACTCTACAGTAAAATGGCGGACAGTAAATATAGTGCCTTATGTAGTACATAACAGTTTCTGCTAAATAAAAACTTGCTACAGTTTGAATATTTTTGGTGAAACATTGACAAGCTTTATCTGCACTGTTAAGAGTTTGCAAATAACCCAGACAACTCGTCTATTCCCTCATCTCAGTTCAGTAAAGTTGGCCTTCCATCAGCTCTGACCTGATTGAAGGCTGATTGAAGTCTATTTAAACTGTTACCTGGGGAGCTGCTGCTGTTCTCTAATAGACTTCAACAGCCCAGATACTCACACACACTCTGCACGTTGAAGCGCTAACAGCTTATGGTTGTTAGAGGACGAAAAGCTACATCAGCTGACGGAAAATAATCAACAAAATAATTGATGATCAGTTTATTAAGTCAGTCAAGAACAATGTCATTCGTCAAACAAAAGGGCAAACACATTCTCTCTGTTTCCATTTGCTGGTTTTGTGTTTTTCACTGTAAGTAAAATGGAACTTTGCCGGTCAAAGGTGTGTGTGTGTGTGTGTGTGTGTGTGTGTGTGTGTGTGTGTGTGTACCTGTCAGGGAGCTGATGTGTTCACTCGAGTCGTCTTTACTGATTCCCTCCTCCTCTGTGATGTGGCTCATCGGTATGTTGAGACTCAGACTGTCTTCATCTGACGGCTGCAACACAAATGAAAGAACAACAGAAATAATCGATGAATAGTTTTAAGATATTTCAATCATTCTCTGGTTCCTGCATCTATAATGTGATAATGTTGTGAACTGAATGTTTGGGGTTTCGGACTGTTAGTCGGAAAAAAGGAGAGATTTTAAGATATTTCCTTAGTCCGTGGGGAAACTATGACATTTATGCATTTATCTACATTTTTTTTTTTTTTTACATTTTATAGGATCAATGTATTATTGTCAGATCCATCAATGATAAAACTAATCGTTGCATTTCCAATCAACCTTCTAGCAAAACAGTTACTGATACAAATGAGTGAAAAAACCTGCAGATCACCTGAACACCACGCCCGTTAAACTGTTTATTTATCAGATGATTTCTCTGCAGCCATTTAAAAATAAAGACTAATGCACGAGGCAACCGATGCTTTCAGATCTTCTGTTTGTTCTTAGTTGTTGGTGTATTACAAAGAAAAATGGGCTTTTCTGCTGCATTTTTTTCTGCAGCTCCAGTTGCATTTTATTCAAGAGATAAGAAATATGATTTTACTCCGTAAAACATCTGGTTCAAAATGTTACTTTTAATAGAAACAATGTGGTTAATAGTCTATTTACAGGATGTTGATTTAAATGACAGAACGTTTTGTGAAAGTTTGTTGATGATAAAATTTAGCAGGTTTAACAAATACCGTCAGTACAGAAGTCTATAGAAGGATTAAAGAATAAATCAAAAAGGTACAGCGTTATAACAGTGACCTGTAAAATAATTAAGCTTTCATGTCAATGCGCTGACAGGTGGAGTCTTCTGTGTAAAGAAATGATGTAATACATATGCCAGAACACAAACCGATTAAAAGCATATAGACACCATCACACATAAGGTACAGAGACACACACACACACACACACACACACACACACACACTCTCAGTACCTCAGTAGCAGACAGCCTCTTGTCTCCGTTGTCGCTGCCGACTCCTGAGTCGCTATCCTGCTTCTTCTGCTGCTCCATGTCCTCCACACTGCAGACACACAACACAGGTCACACACCTGACACAGATACGCAAATGAGGTGTGTGTGTGAGAGGGGGGGATGAAGAGCATGTGAGGTAAAGTGAAACAGAGAGAGAGAGAGAGAGAGAGAGAGAGAGAGAGACAGAGAGAAAGCACAGTCTCTCTTCCTTCCCCCCCCCCCCTCTCTCAGGCTTTGTTCACACTGTTTCTGACTTCCTGCTCAGATTGGATTTGTTTTACTGCCGACTGCTCACATCATGTTTCTCAGTGCGACTAAAGAAGAACATGGACAAAAAAAAGAAGAAGAGAAACACGGTGTGTTTCCAAGTGATTTGTTTAAGATGCAAACAGGAAATCTATTTAAATAAATAAATGAAACATACATTTATGAATTAATTAAAATAAACCTTGTGAATCCGAGTGTAAAAGGTTTACAGTGTGCTTTATTAAATGCTGATACTTTAGGTCATTAACACTTATACAATTATATTGTTTATGTCGCTCGCATCGACTAGATAAGAATTGGAAAAAATGATTTAATTTCTCTTCACGATGAATTAAAAAAAAATAAAATCTGAGACTTTCAGCTGCTGTGTGAACACAGCTCCCGTGGCAGTGTCTAAGCAACTGAGTAGTAATGTGTGCTGTAATTGCACATGCATGCACACACAGACACACACAGGCACACACGTAATAAATGAACCACCTGTGAACAACATCCACCCTCCTCTCGTCTACTGGCTCATTTGAACGGATTCAATTAATTTCTACGTGATCTACAGACACAGAGATGTTTCATAATAAACATAACTGGTCACAATAAGGCTCGCAAGTCCCTCTGTGACCTCTGACCTGATCGTCATGCTAGTTAAAAACACAAAACTGATTGTACATTGATGATCTTTGTTTAAATGCCAAAACATTCAGATATAATGAGAGAGAGAGACACGCTCTTCCTTCATCCTGGTCGACTGCAAACTGAGATTCACAGAGTTTCACCGTCTCTGAATTAATGAAGTTTTAAAAATAGCATCAATCTGTTCTCAGCTTCCTCTGTAGTATAATGAGAGAAAGAGAGAAACTACGTCTTACTCAACTATATTATTATTAGTCTTCGATGTGGTCAAAAAAAAACCACTCGCTTGGCATCACATTTCAAAAGTCACAGAAAGTCTACTGAGGGCAACTGACCACACTTAACCAAAGTCAAACAGAAAGATGGAGAATTTAAAGAAATTCAACATGAATCAAAACAGAAAGAAATAGAGCAAGACAACTATAACGGGAAGAAGATAAATATTAAAAGGAAGAAGAATAAAGACAGCAAGAAAAATAGAAGGGCAAGTAGGGATAAATAAGCAAAAAGCAAGAAAATAAATAAAGGAAGAGGAGAGAGGAAATAAAAAGAACACATCCTGAAACCACAGAAAAAGACTGAATAATGGAGACAGAGAGAGAGAGAGGAGAAAGACAGAAAATAAAAGCAAAAAGGATGTGTATATGGAGAGTGTGCGTGCGTGCGTGCGTGCGTGCTCGCTCTCCTAGAGAATAGCAACCATTTTTCCTGCCCACGTGTTGGGAGTGTTCTGTGTGGGCGGACATTACAGAGCTCAACATCCTCTGAGAGCTCAGGCTCAGTTTCAGCTGGATAATGCTTCTTTTCTTTCTGTGCTCCATTTGGTTCAACTCATGCATTATTTCTTCCTCTCTTCTGTCATCTATGAAAAGGCCTATTTCCTCCTTCCTTCATTCCTTCTTTCCCTCAATCTTACAATCCTTTACTTCCCCGTTAACCCCACCTCCGTCAACCGGCCTGCGTCAGTCTTTTTATGATGTTCTTGTGGACTCCAAATGCCTAAGGAGCTCTTGCTTAGATGATAATATTACAGACAATATCCCAACTGTTGTGCTTCTACATTTTTCTGTAAAGCCACTTTCCCCCGGCTCTTACTTTGCTCAATCAGCTGGATTCACTTCATTACTCGGTTCCTAATGCTGACTTTGTTCCTTTTGTTTGTTTTATTCCTTCATTTCCTTCTCATTCCCTCCACATTTTCTGTCTTCCTTTATTCCTCCATCCAGCAATCAGAAATAATACATCATCCACCAGTGTGATTAAGACCTAAATCTCTGATGGCAGACAGTCTGTCAGTGCGACCCAGCAGGGAGTCAGAGGACGGATCACTTTCAGCTGACTAATAGAGGATTTGGCTCCAGCCGGAGAAACTGAGGACACTTGGATCAGAGGCACTCAGCATCCCTCCACATAGTGTACTGTCATTAAAACCAAACTAAATAAACAGCTTTGATATGATGAAACATATCAGAAGAACTGACGGCGTTTAACACAGAATTGGCAAACGTTTGGAGCAAAGATGGTCAATTTATGACCATGTCACCACTGTGACACATAGTCATGCAACCTGGGAATTGTTGATGACTTGAAGAGACACTTTTGATGCTTTGGGAAGTAAGTTTCTCTGCTTTCTTACTGATACACCACTCGCGTCATGTTAGCTTAGCATAAAGATTGGAAACAGAGGGAAACAGCTAGCCTGGTTTGTCTAAATCCACCTACCAGCACCTCTAATGTTCACAAATGAACATGTTATATTGTATTTGTTAGTCTGACACTAAGTCACTTTACATCGTCTATGCAGACAATGAACTGGATCTCTACTTGTTGAACTCTGAACGCCACAAAATAGATCGTTTCAGCTTTTAGATAATGTACGTGAAGTAAACATTTGTTTTGAAGGATTTGCTTCATCAACACTGTGTGAAAGTCACAGCAATCATCTCGGTGTGTGTTTACTCTGCAGCTGCTCTTTTTGACCGTGAACATTTTTGAATGGAGCTCTTGTTTCATTAGCTTGAGGGCTCAAAGCCTGATGAGGCAATTAGTCTTATGTGTGCTATAACTGACTTCCACAGGGCTCCCATTAAATTTTAATGGTTGAGCAATTGATACACAAAAAAAAAAAAAAACAAGAGAAGGAACCACCGCAGCACTGATGCGGGAGAGAGGGAGGAGACGGTGCCTTCCCATTTGGGGATATTGAAGTTGCCGCAGTAACTGACCTGCCGGTGGTGGGCCGTGATAGGCTGAGTCGCTCTATGACAGGCAGGTACAGAGAGTCGGGCATCTTCTCACTGCGACACGCCTCGATGCTCAGATACTTGAATATGTGAACTTTTCCTTTTATACAGATCTGAAAAGGAAAAGAAAGATTAAACTTATTTCCTCTTCTTCTACAGTCTCAACTTGTTCTCACTCAGACATCAACCTAACCGCTGAGTCACTGAACTCTGGGAGCAGCCGATGTTTAACATTCACAGAGTGTCTTTTGTCTCTGAGACGATGCAGGCTGGTGCACACAGTTTCATATCAGCTCTCTATAAAGCTGTGATGCAGTGCATGATTAATCGGTGCTGCAGATTACCTGCTAAACAAATCATACGTTTTCATGCGATTCCCATCCCACGGGTGCATGCATGACATGGTTAATATCAAGTTTTACAATTACAACTATATTTCTCATATCGATGTATTAATAACAGTGTTCACAGGTGCACTAATATCCCGGTTATGTGTTGCACATGTAAACATCACTTCCTTGTTTTTGAAAACTGGATAAGCTACCCGGAGTACTCGGATAGAAACCGGAATACTGTGGCATTAAAACACCTGAGTCATGTTTCTGACGATTCTCTGTCAGTACAAAACATCGTGACCGAGATGGTGATAGATCAAGAGACAACTGCAGGCAGACGATCAGGAACCAGAATGCTGTTATGATCACGTTTACAGAGAGTTGAATAACCGGATTTCTCATGTTTCATGTAAACATCGTATAAGATCAAAAGCAGGATAAGACTCAAAACCGGGATAGTAATAGTAGCGCACGCAAACACACTCAATATGACGAATGTGTGCCAGATCCCACATAAGAACAATGAAAAGGGTTCCACGAGTGTTACATCAGACATACAATAAGTTTCCAGTGAGAAGACGTGACAGCTGACACTCGTTTCTATTGACATTATTCATTTCAGCAACAAGGAAGCGCTCGGTTATTTTGCCTCTTAACTTCCCGGCTACACCAGTTGTTGTGTAGATAGACGTCTGCTGCTGGTGATCTCTATCTGCATTTCATCAAATATCAGTATTATAATCTAATGTACATCTGAAGGTCTGACAGAGCTGGAGGAATCTCTTCTGACAAACATCCACTGAATATATGATCATTCTGTCATCATGTGTTTATAACAACATGATTTCATAACACAAGTTGTCAATATGTAATAAAAAAATAATGTGACTTAATTCATTATTTGCATCATCAGCATCAGAGTTTTCCACCATAGAAACATTGAGCTGCTGCTGCACCACACAGTGAGCTCGTGAGTTGATGCTCTTTTATATCCGACATCTGTGGTGGGTGTGGCCATGTAAGGTCACATGACCTCCTCATACATTTGGACGTGTGTTTCCACGTTTTTAGAAATATATGGAAGGCTGAGTGAATCAACAGCAACAAGAATCTGAGAAACAAAACAGGGAAATGGAACAAACATGTGTGTGTGTGTGTGTGTGTGTGTGTGTGTCTACCTGTGCAGGTGGACTTTGAAGGGGGTTGTTTTCTAACTGGAGGCACTGGAGCTGTTTCATCTTCCTGTAACACACCGGGATGGTCGACACCTTGTTACAGGAGAAGTCAAACTTCACCAGAGGAAGGGCAGCCAAGTCTGCAGGAAGAACACACACACACACACACACACACACACACATATACATCAGTTAGGTAAACACCTTCGTCTCCTTTATGTGAGCTCTTAGATTAGATTTACTTCAGATTCAATTCTGACACAGTTTTTGAGGTAATTCACAGTGTTGTACTCAGTTATATTCGGGAATCTGGTATCACAAAGCTTGAGGAACGAAGCTGGACACACTGTACAGATTGTGGGTCCAGTGCGTCAATTCATGGTGAGGATTCTACCATGTAAGTCATAGCAGTTGAGTACAAGAATCTTATTCTTACTTACTTTAAAACAGTCAGGGAGTCAGAATTAATGAAACATATACAAGAAGCTATGTTTAGTAAGAGTTACAATCCTGTTACACACACACACACACACACACACACACACGTCTCAGACCGCAGACATGTTTCCCCTCACACAGAACAATGCAGCTGTTGTAATATTCAGAGGTGGTTTGTGATCGTTTCTCTTTGTAACATGTAGAGCCAGAGATGTTTCATGTGATACTGGAGAGACATCTTCAAATGTGACCTCAGGCTTCCTTTAGTAGGAAGTCATGAAAAAGGACCTTTAAAGGAACAGTTGGACTTTTTGAGAAATACACTTTCCGGTATTCCCCAGCAGCCAGTTAGCTTAGCATAGAAACAGGAAATGTTATAATTATGTATTAGTAAAGCATCAGTTTGCATGTGAGCTGCACTCTGTGCATGAAAGGATAAAGGTAACTACAGTTCCCACAATGCTTTGCAGGATGCAAGCAGAAGGTATAATGTTGCCAGATTTTCAGTAAATTATCAGTGGGCTCCATCTTGAGCCTCTATACTGCAAACATTTTGGCAAATTTTTCTAGGATTTCCAAGCAGATTTATGGACATTTATCGACAAAACTTTAAGATTTTCAAATTAGAAAAGTGTCTTTGTATCATGCTTGAGAGTTTACGACTTAGAAAAGAAGATTTTTGACACACATTGCATCACTTTCATTGGGACAGACAATGAAATTAAATTTCAAATTCCGTGGTGAGACGGTGCATGATTCAGCGAGTGCACGGTTTACTAACGTGCTGCTGACTCAGTGACAGAGAGACCCGACCCTCATGAACCCTCTGAGCTCTCTCTGATCTTCTCTTCAAGAGTGATAAAAATAATCCTGTGTGCAGTGACCCGCAGTGACCCGGTGAGGCCGGGTGGAGAGACACCACCAACCCGTGAGGCCGACAGAGAAAGTATGTGTTTTCATACACACAACTGTTCAAAAGGTTGGAATCTCCTGCCACGAGAGCTTGATCACAGTCAGATGGCTGACAAGCTGACAAGCTGACATTAACTGGCTTTGTTGGTTTAGCAAAACTATGAATCAAACTTCACAATAGAAATAAGAAGGTTAGTGCAGGGTTAGCAACATTGGAATAAATCATAGTTTAAACGCATCCAATCTAACCAGAGTAGACTGCAGAGGGCCCAGAGAAAAACAGACTCACTCAACATGTATTATTCCTATAATATGCTAAAATAAATGAATAAATAAATATATTTAGTGCCAAATTGCACCGTTGTGGTTCATTAATAACAAAGGCTCACTTGTGCTTTTCTAAAAAAACGAATTCAAAATCAAAGTTCAAAGTATTCTCTCCGGTCGTCGTGAAACACTGTGGACACAACTAAACTAAATGTACGTCTGAATCAGTCAATTCTTCTTTTTTTGGGGCCCAAACTATTTCAAATGTAAGTAACAAACACACACATTGAGTGTGTGTTTGTATAAACGGCTTCATGTGAATATATTCAAGAGGACGTGACGAGATGCTATCGTTAATGCAGCAGCAGTAAATCTGACATTTGATTGCTGCCACCCATTTTCTTCTTCAGAACGAATGAAATTGTCTCTTGTGATCCACATGGAACATGGTGGTTTTAAAGGACTGTCATGTAACCACGTCCCCGTCTTTACTTCATGTTTTTATGTTTGTATGTTTCTGGCAGAGTTTCCTGGAACAATGAGCGGCAGCGGACACGAGGATGTTTTGTCTACAGTAGAAGAAGAAACACATGCTGAGGTGTCCGTCTCTGTCAGCTTTTGCTTCTTTTTCTGAAACATGAAAAATGATCAAACCACTCATTGTGCATAAACAGACATGAGCATGTTTGAGAACACCCACACATTTGCCTAAATTTGGCAAATTATGGCCAAATAAACCAAATCTGTTGCTACTAACGCAGTTGGAGGTTTACATCTGTCCCTCACAATCAACACAGGACAAAACTAAATGATGAATTAAATGAAATTGGCAGATTTAATAGTTTTAGTATTCCTTAAATGTGTAACTGTTTCCCTTCTTTGACGTAAAACATATTGAGGTTTTCATTCCTGGTTGTTTCAGGCACTCTTTAAATAAACTCCAGTTTGCTGGATGTGTATTTACAAGTTTGTGTGTGTGTGTGTGTTTAAATGAATCCTCATACAAACGGAACAGACTGATGTTTGGATTTGTGGGAAGAAGAAACCATTGAGGGAGTCCTCTCCTGCAGCCTGACCGACGAGCCCATCAATCATGGCACAGAGATCATTAC
Organism: Anarrhichthys ocellatus; assembly: GCF_004355925.1. NCBI lineage: Eukaryota > Metazoa > Chordata > Actinopteri > Perciformes > Anarhichadidae > Anarrhichthys > Anarrhichthys ocellatus. The sequence goes on along the minus strand of NW_022280101.1, from coordinate 1,641,267 downwards.
AGACTCTTGCTGACAGCGGCTCATAATTAAAACCTCTTTTAAGGTGGTAATAGTGTCCGCTGAGCTGCCATAATGGAGGGAGCGCCCACACCAGGTTACAGGATAAAAATACATCCTGGCTTGTATTATATGATAAACACTTTACTGAAGTAAAGGATCTCAATCCTTCTGCCACCACTTGTTGATGTTTCTGGCTTCGAGGATAATTTTTCCATCAGGTCTGCCGATCTGATCTTCAGATACCCTCCCGAAGCTTGGCAGACTTTTAACAAATAAAAACAGTCATGGTGGTCTTTTCTCTGGGGTTCTCAGTGCACCAATGAAGTCTGTAAAAGTTCAAAAGATATTAAATCAAAGACAACATCCCTCCCTTCGTCAGGCTGCCGTCCAGTCTGCTCGGTCCAAGCCTCCCTGTCGCATCGAGCCGCTCAGCCAGATCAAAGCTCGTCAATCAACCCGGGAGACGGTCATAATAGTGAGGGACAAGCGTACGTCAAGACAGGGAAACACAGCAATAAATCCAAACAGGCCGGACGAGTCGAGGTGCAGGAATAGACGGATGAATCATCAAAATATCTTCCTTTTCTGCAATATTTCTGTTTTATATCCGTGGAAATGTTACCAGCATGACAATGATTCAAACAAAGCCCTTTGAGGTAAATGAAACAATCAGAACTTAAATCAGAAACTTTCTTATGAATCAATTAATTGTTTGTTTTTTAGCAAAACACCAAAATGATAGTCTTCTTAGATGAATATCTTCTGGTTTCTTTATTCTGATACTTTTTAAACTTAATATATTTGATGGCTGGACCATTTTTTGGACAAAACAAGACATCTGAACACTTCACATTGGACTCTGGGAAGCTTTGGACATTTGTTTTTACTACTTTCTAACCCAAATCGTCAGAGGTTGGATCCTCAACAGATCTTGGTACCATATACTGAAACCAGCAAGAACGATTCAAGTCTCAACACACACTTGTTCCAGTTGGTCTATCAGCAGACAGAGTGTGTCTAACTGTTCTCCGTGTCACTGACTTATTTGGGGAAGAATGGAGGTTGTTCTTCGGTCACACTGAGGGTTAAGTATATTTTGGGGACTGTTAAGGGTGTGGCAGTGCATACAGAGGACTCTGTGGTCTCAAATGCACCTCCACTTCTTATATACAGAAGGAATTGTTCGAGCCACTCTTCAACAATCAATACAAGTAATAGCAGGGTTTCAAACTGCCTTCTAGAAGTGCACGACCCTCTTCTGTAAGATACAAACACACCCACACCCACACACACACACACACACGCACACAGAAAGTAAACTAAATCTTTTGCAACCAAACTTCACCAACTGTTTAGGTCTCCGCTGTCCACAATCACCCAAAAGGACAAGGCACTTCATTAAGTTTTAGACATAAACAACAAAAAAGGAGAATTTGGGCAAAACTTAACCCGGAGAAAGAGGCGCTTCTGTCACCAACTCACCTTCTGGCAGAACGCAGAGAAGGTTTCGGCGAACGTTTAGTTCCCGTAAAGCTTTGAGTCTACTGATGTGGCGAGGAAGAGCCGTGATCTCGTTGCAGCTGATGTCCTGCAGAAAAACATAAAACACAACTCATGACAAACTTTATCATTCACAGAAATATGTTGGTAGATTTTAAGTCCTACTGACTGATGTTGAGAGCCGTGTGGAGGCAATAGACCTCCGAGTATTGAATTAAGCACTTTTAATACAATCGCACACTCAATATACAGAGAGAGTACAAAGAGTCTCACCAGCTCCATGAGGCCGTGCAGCTGTCCGATGGTCTCTGGCAGGCTGACCAGCTTGTTGTTGCTGGCGTTGAGGACTCTCAGAGGTAAACCGCACAGACAGGCCGGCAGAAAACCCAGCTGGTTACGACTGCAACACAAACATCACCATCATGTGACTTCATTTAGAGCACACTCTTCAACAAACTATTTAAAAAAAACACTTATTTTTAGCAAAACTAACCATCAAGGTAAGCGTGGCACTTTTACATGAGCGTTTTTAAACTGTCAGTGTTCTTTTTGAAGAAACAAATAAACAATTCAGCAAAACAGCAAATTCTAACGGCAACTAAAAACCGACTGTTTCAAAGACAAAAGGAAGAAAATGAATGAGAAAGCAGAACCCGTACATATGAATATTTTAACACCAAATCCTTCAACGCTGCATTAAAAATGAAATGAAGAGACGTGAGCCGTGAACGCATTATGAAATGAACGTGTTCTATAATGTGATTTCACATTCACTGCTGTTTGTTTGGTAACACAGAGACAACAGAAAGCCTCACGGGGGAAAATATAAATATTAACTCACATCAACAACACTTTTGCTCCACGTTTGTACGTGTGTGCGTGTGTGTGTGCGTGCAAATATGCAGACAGACATACTTATGATACAACCGGGTATCAGATGGTCTAAATCTCAGAACTTTAAAGATATGTTGTTTAGAATACGAATTTAAAACTGGTGTTAGTAGCATGTAGCGCTGCAGTGACACAGAGCCGGGTGAAAGTCTTCCCTTGAGTGACGTAGACCCTCAGTCGCATCGTATTTGAAATGAAAACAAAAGTCAACATCCAGATATCGAAACCCGTTTCTTTCTACGTCTCCATATTGCTTAGTGAGCTACTACGATCCACAGACGGTGAATTGCAGTTTAATATGACCGGTGTGGCTAGCTGCTCGCCCAAAGGCTCATTTGATGGGTTTGATTGTATCTCCAAATTCTACCTGAGAGCAGGATGAGGCCTCGACCATTTAAAACCATTCGACAGAAGAAGAAAATAAGGATTTCATGAGATTTTTGACACAAGGACACGGGATTAAAACTGTGAAAATGTGTTTTTCATTTCATACTGTGTCGTCTGAACCCGGCTTTAGACGACAATCAGACTCTCACTCACCTGACAGCTGTCGTACTGAGAGCAAACAAACAAAGGACACAGAATGAATCTAACTTCATGAAAAATAAAATTGCCTGCACCAGACTTGATCCCGATCCTGCTGACGGGCTCAGGATGTAGGACTATTTTTAGGCCAAATTCTTACTTTGATGTTACAAAGGAAGGTCTGATGGAAGGCAGAAGATTTCTGTTTATTTTTGTAACGACGACAGGAACACGGATCACTTTCAGCACTAATGCTGCAACTATGCACGGTAGAGAAAATAGACTTTTACTTCTACTGTACGTCTACTGTATTTTATCACAGATTGTCACATGTCTGCATCTGGAGGGCTAAACTAAAGTTAACCTTCCTTCCGTGGACTCATCCTCTCGGCTGCATATAAACAGCTCTCGCCTGACGCTTCCTCTACAAGCCACACACTTCTGCTTTGAGTGAAGTTTCAGCTTCAAATTGCACTTGTAAGAGGAAGGTGTGAAACGCCAGAAACATCCAAAAACAACAAGAAACCCTGATAATAACAACAACAAGGGGCGTCATCACTTTTCCTTCAGGAGGCTGTTTGATAGGTCAGAGCGTGATGCATCCACCTCCGGTTTCTTTGTTGGATTCCTGTTGTAGTTCAGCAAAACACACTTTTAAAGCAGCTTGGTGTTAACGTCACTGAAAACTTGATAATAAATTAATATCATTTTACTCAACTATGTCCAAAATAACTCCTCTTGAAATAGTGTCTCTTTTTTCCACTTAAAGGCACTTTGGGCGTTCTGTATAATAAATCTCACTGAGAAAAGCAAACGGCGTCTTTATTCTCTGACCAATAAAAGAGAAACACGAGCACACATTATACACATTAACACATACACACACACTCACACATTCATCACAAGACTGTGAAACCCCCTCTGACTCAGCTCTGAAAATAACATTCAGGAAACATATAAGTGACTTTGTGCAGCTGTTCACACACATTTTAGGAGGCAATGGAGAAAATAACAAGACTTAAGAGTCGACAGTCTGCCAGCAGCTCTGTGAGGCCGTACAGCTGAGCTGTGAGTTTAATGCTAATACGTTAATAATGACAACGCTAACATGCTAATGTTTAGCAGGTATAATGTTTACCGTGTTCAACATCTTATTTTAGTGTGTTAGCATGCTGGTCAGCAGTAAACAGAAAGTACAGCTGAGGCTGATGTCAGTAGTTCAGCAGATATCTGGTCATAAACCAAAGTATTATAGTACCAAATGTTGATCTGATGATGGCGCTGGATGAAATGTTAGAGGATCACCAAAATTATTACAGTTCATCCTGAGGGAGATGAATGTGTGAACCACATTTCATCACAAATGTGACCAGCCCTTCTTTCTGTGGCGAGATATAAAGACTCTCTCACTACAGTGGTTATGAATATTAGACATCACACACACACACACACACACACACACACACACAGAGACACACAAGTGTTTCACGCCTGCTGGTTGTTCTCACACCAGATCATTTAAAAACCTAATTAAATTAATCATTCATTAAATTACTAATTTACTCAGTGATAGCAGCATGACTGGAAAGAGTGTGTGTGCGTGTTGATTGAGTGTGTGTGTGTGTCATTTTTAACATCTTTTCTTAAAGATCTATATTTTCAATCTTTCGTATATATTTTGGAGTTATCCAACCTTGTCACCTCTTACACTTGCTATTTATATTTAAATGTTTATTATTTTCGTGATGTTTTTATTGTGTAGTTTTCATACGTTTTAACATTTGTTTCTAATTCTGTTTAGTAAAACACTTCAGGCTTTACTAGGCATCATTTGCACGAAAGGTGCGATACAATCTATCTTTATTATCATAATTAATATTAATATTCCTGATATCTATCTTTGGTTACTTGAGTCGATATTCATTTAGTTTTATCTTTAGAGCTGCAGCTAATTATTATCGTATCAAGTATTTCCTAGATTAGATTTCCAATAAACCAATTAAACCAACCAGTGAACCATTCAGCCTAAAGAATGTGGAGAAAACACATTATCATTTCCCTTTGTGATGCCCTCAAACATGTATTAATCCAAAACCCAAAGATATTCATGTAACAATAATATATGATTGCGAAAAGCAGAAAATCTTCACATCAGAGAAGCTCAAACTATGTAAATATGACTGCAATTTAGGATTATTTTTTTATCGATTATTTTCTAGATTAATAGTTTGGTCAATAAAGTGTGAAATGTCAATCATTAATTCCTAAAGTTCAAGGAGAAGTCTTTGAATGTCTCCAAACAACCCAAAACTCAGTTTAAACACAGATGAGCAGAAGGAACCAGAGAATGTTGATTAATCGATTCATCATTTCAACTCTATATGTAAACATTAGGATAAATAGTAAATGCATGAGATTATCAGATCAAAGCTCAAAGAAAAATATAACCAGAAGTCAAATAGATGTTTTATGTTGTGATTGAATTTAAGGAGCAGTGAGAGTCTCACAGAGATGACAGCGTGGGGACAGCAGCACCTTGACCTTTAAACACAATCTGAGAGAGTGCAGCACAGTGTGTGTGTGTGTGTGTGTGTGTGTGAAAGAGAGAGACTTTTTAATTTAACTAACAGTCCACTGAACACCAGTTTTGTGTGTGGACACAGTTCCCCCTTCAGCATCGATGGTACAACAGACACACACACGCAGACACACACACCTGCAGTGAGTCACCTAGTTGAAACAGTGAAAGCGTTGTGACAGTAAGCCGGCAGACAAAACACAGTCTGCTGACATTAAAAGGACAATAACACGCGCTCCGGTGGTGTGCTCAGATAGCAGCCACACACACACACACACACACACACACACACACACACACACACACAC